>NC_090331.1:23750603-24053633 GCF_035084215.1 Heptranchias perlo
TGCATTTAACTTCCTTTACAGTATCAGTGGAACTAATTCCTAGTTAACATAAGTAAGAAGCAGAAAAAAAGAGGACTATGAACTGGTGTTTCTAACTTACTGCATTGCAATAAAACCTTAAAAATTTAGTCCTTTGTATTAGCTCATAATGACTTCACGCTGGTTATCAGCTACAATATATAAACAATAGATACCAGCATTCAACATAACCAAACTTCATGCTGCTTTAACAAAGGCTTTTGTTCCAGTAGCTCCATTAGAGTAAAAGTGCTCCAACTCAAGATAAGACAAACTTTTGTAATGGCAGGCACCTGCTTATCACCAATAGATTAGCAGGCCCGTTTGTAATAGTCTAATTATAGTAAAGCACCCTGCTACTGTATAACGGTGTTTTTCACTGACAGGGGATGCACCTAATACTGTCACAATTTGTGTGTACTATTCTTGCACGTGAAGAATTATTTAAATAAGACCTTTTAGTAGAATGCAGTGAATGAATCCAACAAAAGGATCCAACCTTTAAGATAGATATTTAATTGGAAGACCTACTTAGGTGGACCTCACTCCATACCTGCTTCCCCAGTCCCTGCATCAATCAGGTTTGTACTGTACTTGTCTAAAGATTCATTTGAAGTTTTTGAAAGCTTTTCATCCTTTTCCCCAAGGAGTTTAAAAGTTATTCAGTTAACACACTGAAGAAACATTAATATTATTATAATCACATCAAATATTAATATCATTGATCATTACTCAAGTATATCAAACACAAAGACCCAATGTTATCAGAATTTTCTACATTCTTATGAAGAGTAGGAAGAAGAACATAGGGGCCTATTTTCTGACTGTTGGTAATTATGTTAACAGTGGCAGGTTGAAAATATCACTCTTGACATTAAAGCACATTTTGAAGTGTTAACATTTTCTGGTGAGGGCTTGACCCAGCAGTAAATGTTTACCTCCAGTGAACAGAAAACACCTTTGAGCTAATTATTTGAAGTAGAGATGAACAAATTAAATTGCTCCCATTCTCTGATATTTCAAAAGACATTTTAACCAACCTTTGGACACACTTATGGAAATATATTTACTGTCTCTTGCATACTGTATACTCAGTGAATGACACATTAGGAAGTAATCCAGATGATTTTAAGAACATTGCTGGTCGGTGAGGTATTTATAACAAACTTGTTTGCAGTACATTACTGGGTAAATTGTGTGAGGTCAGGCAGCATCTGTGGAGAGGGGAAGGTAGGGTTAACATTTCAGGCCAATGACATTTCGTCTAACGGTTCTGAAATGTTAACCGTACCTTTCCCTCTCCACAGATGCTCCCTGACCTGCTGAGTGTTTCCAGCCTTTACTGTTTCAATTTCAGATTTCAAGCAGAATTTTGTTTTTTTGTTAAATTTTTGTGAGTCTTTGCTGTGTAGCACATTGCATTGCATTTTGCAGCAAAGAAATTTGATGTTTTTTAAGAAACCACACCATCAATGTCCCGGGAGGTGGGGTTGGAGCGGGCCACAGGGGGGCAGGAAGGGCGATTGCGACTCAACCACTCAGTAGGCAAGAAACAGCAGCCTTTGCAGGTAAGTGTAAACATTGGCCTGTAAATTGCTCTGAGCAGCGAACAAACAACGATCGCGCTCCATAGGTTTATACTCATCCACAAACTTACCGCAGGCTTTTGTGCGGCAACATCATTGAATGGTGAGTCGAAAACAGTCCAGCGTTAACTCCCAGGAACCTAGGACCGGTGTGAGAGGCAAAAGGATTGTTCTCTTCCCTCAATCAATCAGTTTGAAGCAAGCCACGCAATGAGAACCAGGAAGTGAAGCATCCTTCGCTAGCCGCGCAGCCTAAAAACCAGTAAGTGCCCAATATGGTTAGTAAATTTACTATAAAATGAGATAGAGAAAACAAAATAAAGAGAGGATAAGATTAAAAGACTGGGCTAAAAGAAACAGAAAGAAAAAAAGTTTGTAAAAAATTAAAATCTTTTAATTAAATTTTTTATTAAATGTCCAAAAAGTATTAAAATCAGGAGCAATGAATCTCCACATTTTTAAAAGATAATTTTTAGGGCCAGAGAAATTGTTCGGCAGTCATTAATACTTACCACACTGTTAAAAGTTAGTTTAGACCTAAAAAACTCAGTGTATCTTTTTTGTGGTGAGATTGGTTCGTTTCCAGCTGAGCAGGAGGGCAGCTTTGCGCTGGTCCATTGATTGTAGCCGGCGAGGTCCCTTTAACACAAAGTTGTCAGATCAGCAGGGAATTGGAACAGTAAGTTCTGGATTTCCATGTTTGACTGCGCATGTGTGGTCGCCAGAACTTGCTCTTCGATTTGCCCATTAACAATGGTGAGCGCTGTCAGGCTCACCGTTATTTTACGAGCGATTTCCGGCCCATTAGTTTTGTGGGACAAAGAGGAGCAGGGCAGCTCTACTGGACCCCACAAAGAAAGTGTGGGCCTCTGCCATATCCGGCTGCCTGCTTCCAGCGTTCATGAAACCCCCTCCTCAACACCCTCCCCGACAACCTACCTGAGTGCCAACAGCTGCCCGATATTCATTGGTTCCAGCTGCTTTTGGACACCAGTTTCGGGTGGGCAACTCGCCACATCTATGTTAATGAGGGCTGACTATTAAATGGACTGGACTTCTCAGTATCTCCTGGCTGACCCCATATTATTTTAAATAATTTTAACTAAGAAGATAATGGGGTCTATTTTGACTTTTGGGTTACCGATCAGCGGAATGCACTGGCCGGCCGTTCATTCTGGTGGCAGTGAGGCCCTGCGATTTTGAGGCCCCGGCTTCATTTAAATCTGGCTGGTGAGATGCTGGAGCAGCTTCTCAGGGACCCACAAAAACAATTCGACACTTACCCTTGGTGGGCTTCTTTGGTTCCATCGCCCAAGGAACTGATGTTGTAGGGCCAAGAGGAGCAGGAGTGCTCCTCCAGACCCCACAAACAAAGTTTGGGCCTCTGCCCTCAGTTTACTATCCAATCTGAAAGCCAGCACCTCCCACAATGGAGGATTCTCTTAATGCTGCACTGAAGTTTCAATCCAGACACTGGAGGCTAAATTCAATAACCCCCAAATCCGGGCGCAGGGGTCGCGGTGCGCAATTAACCCGCGCCCGGTCATTGCGATGCCGGCAGCACGTGCGATTCGTACTGCCTGGTCATTTACCGGATTCCTGTGAGCAGCCGGGCCAAGTTACGGTGTTGAGTGGCTGCTCACCAGTAGGGGGCCCCCGATATCGTGAGTGGCTAGCACCACTTAAAGGCAGCCTGCGTCTTTTATTTGTAAAATATAAGATACAGGTCCACACGGAGTCTAAACGGAGATCAGACATTGCACAAGTAAAACACAGATGCAGGTCCCGTCCTCATATTTAAAAACTGATGAGTTATGTTAAAACACTGAATAAAGGTTGCACACTACTAAATCCCACATCCTCCAATCTGTTGGCCAGATCTCACCAGTCTGCCGATCTGAGTTTGTACCAGGCCCAAGGTTCTCTGCTGATGCACTGTAAGCCTCGGTGCAAGGGGTGGACAGAAGGAGGGGCATCCTATATCTGCAGGGGGGCAAGAGGACCTCGGACATATGCTCCCTTCACAGTGGGAGGCAGTAGGGGACGAAGTCAATGCCAGGCGTATAGCACCACGAACATGGATGCAGTGCAGTAAGAAGTTCAATGCTTTGACACGAGTGGTCAAGGTGAGTGAGGTCAACTGTCAAGTGGCATCTCCCACCAACTGCCCCACTAGCCGCATCCACTGCTCCACACACTACTCTCCCCATTACCCACATACCAACAAACTCTTTCAATCAGTACTCAACACTTCCAATCAGATGGTTCCTCTCACCCTCACACATTACTGCTGTTGCAAGTTGCACACCCACAACTCATAGGTCACACACACTGGTAGCTATTCAACCATGACAGGCACACCACCCAAACATCTTGCTGGACACTCACCAACACACGTCCCGTTTTCTTGCAGGAGATGGTGACGCATAACAGGAGGCAGCAAGTGGCAGTGGCTCCATGGAACGTGAACCTGCTGTCCTCTCTCAGGATGACAGCATTCCTGTCCCAGCCCTATCACTTTGCCAGTGTCCATGCTGTTGCCTGTCAGCTAGCCAGCCCATTCCCTGTAGCGTGTTGAATCATTATTGTAGGAATATAGGCAGATAGGAACAGGAGTAGGCCATTTAGCTCCTCCAGCCTGTTCCACCATTCAATGAGATCATGGCTGATCTGTGACCCAACTCCATATACCTGCTTTAGCCCCATATCCCTTAATACCTTTGGTTAACAAAAATCTATCAATCTCAGATTTAAAATTAACAATTGAGCTAGCATCAACTGCCGTTTGTGGAAGAGTGTTCCAAACTTCTACCACCCTTTGCGTGTAGAAGCGTTTCCTAACTTCGCTCCTGCAAGTCTTGGCTCTAATTTTTAGGCTCTGTCCCCTACTCCGAGTATTCAATTATAGGAGACCTCCAAAAACAGGTACAAATGCATCAGCAGCCGGAAGCAATAATCCAGCAGCTGACCTATAAATCCTGTATGTTCCCTTTAAATAGTATTGGTGGGGGTGGGGGTCCTCCATGCTGTTTACAACCTGCTCAGCTGCGTGAGATTAAGGCTGGATCGTTGAGTTCCAAAATTTTTATATGTCCCTTTAATCAGCGTTGCACACTGATCTAACACATATTCTCCTTACTTTACATGCTGCCGGCGTTCGTTACCTGCATGTGCGCAAATGCCTTTACCAAGATGGCATCCGGCGTACGTCATGCTAGAAGCATGCGTGGGCATTCTGGATGCTATCTTGGGACCTTAGAAGGCCACATAGTGCCTACAAAATGGCCACTACATGGCCCAATTTATAGCCCTATATGTTTAAGTCCTAGAGTGGGACTTGAACCTACAATCATTCAGTGGCAAGAATGCTCCCGCCGAGCCAAGGCTGATACTTGAGCAGCACAGGGAGAGTTAAAAATGGTTGTATACCAACCAACTTATGCCCACCCTAACCTTGTCTCAATTTCTTCCTTGTTTTCAACTTCTGCAAAGGATAGGCCATTGTTAGTAACAGCTGGCTCCAATTTGACTTGACACATCTTGATAAAAATACCTTGTTCCAAGTTACCTAGTGCTGATGGTGGACTGACAGATATTAAATTCTCATCATCTAGAGAACACAATGCTTTTGCCTGTGGGACGTGGGTTTGAAACCAGCTGAACTGATGCAGTGAAAATCTCTCATTGTTGGGTGTATAACTACTACATGAAATGTGTTTCAACAACCTTACACCGCATCCTAATTGACATTCCTGAGAATTTTAGAATAGAGCTTCATTTTCCTTTAAACAAATAGCTTAAAAGTGTATATTTAAACACTTTGCTAAATTGATACAGCCTTTAAGTTGATTAAGAATTTTAAAAAACGAATATGATCACTATGATGGTGGAAATAAGGGGATGAAGTGGTATCACTACAAAATTTATAAGACCTATTCTCTATTTACAGTAAAATATGCTCGTTCAAATGACTGAGTTGGCAAAAAGTGCCAGTAATCAATTGTAGGATATCGACCTGGTGCCCTGACCCTAAAATGATGATAGACTACAAATAGAATATTGCACTGGTGGTATTGTGTTACCACTTTTCTTTAAGAAATGTTAGACCCATAAGTCAGTGTGAAAGCAGCAATCGCACAATGGTATGAGTGTAATATTCTGTTCAGTTTATGATCATTGTTCTGGACAAGTATGAAAACATTACACAAAATGGCACAAGAGCCACACCATTAGATTATGATTCGTGTGTGTATTAGAATTTGTTTTACAATATACATTTTGAAATATTGTAACCCAGGAAAGGAAAATATATTTTTCAGTAAAATATTCTTTTCCTGTTATGCCAGTAGACCTTACATCTTGTTTTTCAGTAAAATCATGTTCAGTAATCTTATAATTTTGCATCTGATTCTCAATGGTCAGAAAAGAGTCACCATTTATATATTCATGAATCCAATACAGCTCAGTTCTGATCAAATTGAATCCATCTTTAGTTTGACACTGAACTCTACTCCTTTATCCTATCTCTCACTGACTAAACTTTGTAATCATACTCAACATACACAGTACATAACAGTAAGAAAATGATTAATTTAAATCAAGAAAAACAAATATATATATATAATATATATATAACTAAATACATACGAGGAAGCAGAAAGCTATAGTTGAATACTTATCATTTAAACTCTTTGATTACATTACAGCCTGGTAACTCCCTAACAGTACAGCTCTAACCAAAGTCACAAACTACATCATCTAGTACATTATCATTCCTCATGCTGCTCAACCTCTCCACAACATTGAACATGGTTGACCATGCCAGCTTCCTCCAACGCTTCTCCGAAATTGGACTCCCTCATAAGGTTCCATCCCTACCTTTCCGAAGAAAGCAATGGCTTCTCTACCCAACCCTGAAATCATCACTTCCAGAGTCCCCAAGGGTATTTCCTTGATGCCCTCCTCTTCTTCGTCTACATGTGGTCCCTTAGTGATATCATCTATAGGCACAGAATCAGCTTCCACGTGTACCCAGCTCTACCTATCCAACACCTCTCTCAACTCCTCGATTGCCACTGTGCTGTCAAACTGTTTGTCCGACATTCAATCTTGAATGAGTCATAATTTCTTCCAGTTCAACTTTGGGAGGCTGAAACAATCATTTTCATCCCCTGGCATGAAGTCTGTTCCCTTGATACTGATTTCATCATCCTCCTAGGCCATTGTCTTACAGTCAGAGGTCTGTCATTCTATTACTGTGCATCACAAAGCCAATAGGAGGTGTGGCTAAGAGGGTTTATTAATAATTTCGGTACAGAACGAAGGAAATTCATTATACTCTGCTTGGTCAGTGATCTACTTGGCAGCGTTTGATCAGCTTCATAAAATGATCGTTCGGACTAGCACCTAAAATATGAAGAATATCATATTAAGCAATTTATTAAAAATAAAAATGCCATCTTTGGCACTCAGCATGGCCAACAGTAAGTCCTCTTTTTCTTTATGCATCTCCTTTTTTCTTCAGTCCAATTTCAACTTCTAGTGCAGCTAGTCTTATGGATTCACTCATGGTATTTTTTTCAGTGGGGTAAGTACATGGTGGGATAGATGCTCCAGTGACATCTGAACTATGTGACTGCAGTCTGTGCTTCTGCAAGGTAGAACGGTGAGGATTAACCCTCACCTGTCACTCATTCGCTCCATACCATAGAATCATACAACACAGAAGGAGGCCAGTAGGCCCATCGTGTCTGTGTGGCACAGGTAATATCATAGAATCATAGAATCATAGAAGTTACAACATGGAAACAGGCCCTTCGGCCCAACATGTCCATGTCGCCCAGTTTATACCACTAAGCTAGTCCCAATTGCCTGCACTTGGCCCATATCCCTCTATACCCATCTTACCCATGTAACTGTCCAAATGCTTTTTAAAAGACAAAATTGTACCCGCCTCTACTACTGCCTCTGGCAGCTCGTTCCAGACACTCACCACCCTTTGAGTGAAAAAATTGCCCCTCTGGACCCTTTTGTATCTCTCCCCTCTCACCTTAAATCTATGTCCCCTCGTTATAGACTCCCCTACCTTGGGGAAAAGATTTTGACTATCGACCTTATCTATGCCCCTCATTATTTTATAGACTTCTATAAGATCACCCCTTAACCTCCTACTCTCCAGGGAAAAAAGTCCCAGTCTGTCTAACCTCTCCCTGTAAGTCAAACCATCAAGTCCCGGTAGCATCCTAGTAAATCTTTTCTGCACTCTCTCTAGTTTAATAACATCCTTTCTATAATAGGGCGACCAGAACTGTACACAGCACTCCAAGTGTGGCCCCACCAATGCCCTGCACAACTTCAACAAGACATCCCAACTCCTGCATTCAATGTTCTGACCAATGAAACCAAGCATGCCGAATGCCTTCTTCACCACCCTATCCACCTGTGACTCCACCAATCTTGGTGTCATCTGCAAACTTACTAACCATGCCTCCTAAATTCTCATCCAAATCATTAATATAAATAACAAATAACAGCAGACCCAGCACCGATCCCTGAGGCACACTGCTGGACACAGGCATCCAGTTTGAAAAACAACCCTCTACAACCACCCTCTGTCTTCTGTCGTCAAGCCAATTTTGTATCCAATTGGCTACCTCACCTTGGATCCCATGAGATTTAACCTTATGTAACAACCTACCATGCGGTACCTTGTCAAATGCTTTGCTGAAGTCCATGTAGACCACGTCTACTGCACAGCCCTCATCTATCTTCTTGGTTACCCCTTCAAAAAACTCAATCAAATTCGTGAGACATGATTTTCCTCTCACAAAACCATACTGACTGTTCCTAATCAGTCCCTGCCTCTCCAAATGCCTGTAGATCCTGTCCCTCAGAATACCCTCTAACAACTTACCCACTACAGATGTCAGGCTCACTGGTCTGTAGTTCCCAGGCTTTTCCCTGCCGCCCTTCTTAATCATCCTCAGCTTCTGCACAATAAGCAAATTACTTCAACAGAATGTTCAATGCAGTAATTTAGCAAGAACTGATACATTGGGCTCCAAATTCAGGAGGAAGGCGGGTTGGCAGTGAGGGGGGGAGTCGACTGGGCGCGTGGGTAACGCGCCCAGTGAATTCGGGGTGTTCCGCACGTGATCGCAGCCTAATTGAATGCACTTACCTTGGCTTCCGGGTTTCGCACTGGAAAGCTGCGCAGCAGGCGGACTGCGTAGCCGCATCATAGACTGTCAGCTGGAGGAGCCCTATTTAAATGGGTAGTCCTCCACTGACTGATGCTGCAGAAAGGAGCCAAAATTACAGCATCGAGCAGCCCAGGGGGAAGGCTGCTCACAGGTTTAATGATGCCTCACTCCAGGTCCTACTGAATGGGGTGAAGAGGAGGAGGACAGAGATCTTCTCCCTGGCGACGGGAGGAAGTGGCCTACCCATGCCACCACGAAGGCTTTGCTCGAGGTGGCAGAGGAGGTCACCAGCACCACCAACATATCACGTACCTGAATACAGTGCAGGAGGCGCTTCAATGACCTAAGTAGGTCAGCCGAAGTGCGTACACGTACTCATTCCCCTACACTCCGTCTGCCACATCACCACCCCCACCCCACATCTCCTTCTGCACTGCCAACACTACTCTATCACATCACTCCTCACACTCACTCAAAGCTCATCCTCATCTTACCTGCACTTACTCACCTTGCCAGTACTCATCCCACCACTACCACTCAACCCAATCCTCGTACAATCTCATGGTTCTGTCTCATACTCACCCTCTCATGCATCTCTTTCACGGTCAGCCTCACCCAACCTGCCACTACCTGTGCTGCAGCCACAGGGCATGCATCACATATGTGTAGTAGGCAGCGTAAGGCAAACGTGTCGTGAGCATGAAGGGGATGCATAAGCATGTTTGAGGGTTTGTCATGGTTTTTACTTATATTTGATTTCTGATCAACTCATATTACATGTTATATTGTCATCACTACTGCCACGTCTTTGCAAATCTTGTCTGGTTTGTGCAATAATGCCCTTTCCTGAGGATCGCCATGAAGACCCACACCTGATGCCACCCATTGTGTCACTGCAGAGTGGGTGTAGGTGTACTTGCAGGGCTCTTTTGTGCAGACGACTAAGAGATGTTGGCAATGCCCCCAGTGGCACCCTGGAAGGATGCGGAGGAGAAGTTGTTGAGGGCAGTGGTGACTTTGACAGCGACAGGTAAGAAGATGGTGCTCAGGCCAGCCGGGAGCAGCTCGGCATGAAGGAGGCTGCAGATGTCCACGACTACATGTTGAGTGACTCTGAGCCTCCGTGTGCACTGCTGCTCAGAGAGGTCCAGGAAGCTGAGCCTCGGTCTGTAGACCCTGTGGCGAGGGTAGTGCCTTCTGCGACGCATCTCTCTCTGCGGTTGCCCTCCCTCCTGCAGGTGGATGTGTCACAGCAGGAGGGAGGGCAACCGGATGTCAGAGGTTGACGGCATGGCCGGCGAGGCTGGTGATGCTGTTCGTCCTCCGAGGAGGTCATGACTGCAGCTATGGCGGCCCCCATCCGGAAGATATACGTTTGAGGGGGTCCGCAAGGTAGGTAAATGTGTCTGCACACCGGGGTGGAGGTTGCAAATTTGTGAATTTTATTGTTAGGAGGAGGGTGGTGCAGGCGAAACTTTGTCCAAAGTGACAGAGTGGCCTCCCGCAATGAATGAGGGTCTCCCCCCCGCTCCGACCTGTCAAACGGACCTTTGCAGCTGCCACAGGCTGGTGGCTGCAACATGTCCATTTCAACTTGGAGTGTTTCCCCCAGTACGGGAAACAGTCTCAGTTGAGTTGAAAATCCCACCCCTCCTAAAATATCCTACAAATCAGGTCTGCAAACGACCTGAACTATCTACTTAACTGGTTAAAGTGGGATCCCGCCGACTTTAATTGCCGGCGGGAGTCCCGTATGCGGGGGCTGCACGCGCATCTAAGCGCATCACTGGGGAACCTGGAAGTGAGCGGATTGGAGCCGGGCTCCGGATCCGCCCCGGGAATCCATGATTTTCGGAGCCCCCCCGCCACGAACCCGCCAGCTTGGACGTCCGAAAATCGAGCCCATTAAATCTCCACTGACTGAAATAGGGACTATAAAAATGAAATAGAAACAGGAATAAGGAAATTTAATTTTAGATGCAAAAACAATATAGTCTAAGAACTTAAAATAAAATATAAATGATAAACAATGTGTTATCTAAAGTTCTTCTTGGTTGTGTAATTTTAAGCAGTACTGCAGCATGACTGAGGAAACTAGTCCCAAGCACGTACATCTTATTCTTGTTTGTCTCTTGGTTATGTGATACCAGTGTAACTCATACTCCAGAAAATTGAAATGGCATTAAACGGTTATTACTGATTTAAAAACCATCAAGGATGCCTCAGTAAGAGTGAAATAGAATAATATATTTTTCTGCTAAATTACGAAAGAAGTACTTTAATTGCAATTTTTCCCTTTTTTGTAATACCCAGTGTCTACCCTAAGGATTTGGAAAGCATGCTTGAAAGAAAACACTACAAAGTGCCAAGAGTTAAGATGTTGCAAGAATACAGTTTAGCTTGAAAAGTTCCTAACCTTTGCCAGGAAATCATTAGAAGAATTTATGATGATATGGGTCCATGTGTCAACCAGTAATAAATAATCCATAGATTGAGTATGCTTTAAACATCCCCACTTTAAAAACACAAACATTCTTTGATGAGATGAAACGTTCCTTTCACCTTTTCATTATTTGTTCAAAGTTAAAACAGGAAATGGATCAAACTTAGATAATACTTCATTCATTAATTTTTAATCAGATAAAAAGTCTCCTTGTTTTTTTGCATGGGGTTAACATCTTAAGTTCAGGCTACATGTAAGCGGGTCCATAGCACAAAAAGAGTATCATTTAAATATAAATTTTATTGTATATAGAATTCACAGTATGCAATTCACAGTGAGCATATTAAGTCAGAGGTGTTATTGTTACAGATTCAATGATGACAAATTAAAGAAAATAATAAAAATATTAAGATTGTATTGCCTTACAAATTTCTTGCCGTCTTTTAGTCATTCATCACCCGTAGATGTGTTTCTTCTTTCAGTCAGCCGGATATCTGCCACACAAGGAAAAACATCACCATGTTTAAGAATCTCCAAACCAAGCTAGTGAGAAATCTTCATGGAGACCACTTTGACTTTTGGGTGACCTATCGTCAGATGCCGCTGGCCGGCCGCCCGTTGCGGTGGCGAAGAGGCCCCCGCGATTTTGAGGCCCCGGCCTCGTTTAAATTTGGCAGATGAGATGTGGAGTGCCAAACAAACATCCCGATGTAGCTCGCCAGGTTGAGGCCTCAACAATGGGCAAGGTAAGTTGGGGGGGGTGGGGTGGTGTTCGCAGTCACGGAGGTTGGGGTTCAGCTGGCCGGACTATTTTTGTAGGCCCCGGAGGACACTTACCTTTGGCGAGTCACTTCCACTCCATTGCCCGTGGAACTGATTGGAGCCTCTACAATGCTGGCTCTGACCAGTTCTGACCAAAAATGGCAATCTGGGTCCTATTTACCTCTTAGAAACCCAATTTCCATACTAAAAGGGGCCTATCGCCAGAAACAGGCGGCACTTTGGACACCCAGCTACCCACCCCATTTTGAGGCCATTATCGTTCCATTAACGTCAGGCAAAGGAAGTGAAAATGGACCCCCATAAATCCAGAGAGCTTAAATGGAGGTTGTCAAAACGAAGCCTTAGGGAATCCCAAATGTGTGCAGGGGTACTGCTGGAGTTTAACCGGCTAAAATTATAGTCTAGTACTAAGTTCTCGTATGCTTCCCACTGCTTGTCTAGCCAACACCGCCCTGTTGATTTGGGCACTGGCTTGCAGGCTTATCTGGAGTCAAGTGGGAAGAATCCCATCCCTAAGGACATAGCTATCCCTCCAGGTTCCATAACTAAGTGAGGCTGGCTAGTCAATGATTAACAATGAGTACCGCTGACCTACCAGACTCAGTCATTGGATTACCAAGTGCACCACAGACGGTTGACTTGTAACGAACTTACATCGTCAGGCCTGTCATCTTAAAGCCATCTCAATCTCAAAGAGACCCTGCTTGCCTCCCCTCCAAGAATAATCATTAGATGATCATTGGTCAAGGTCCCACATAGAGAGTCAGGCTGCTTAATAAGGCCAATTTCAAAGATATTTAAATTTTCCTTTCTTTTGTAATTTTTGCTGATCATACCTCATTTGTTCCTTTCAATTAGAATTAGGATCTGACGATACAAAGTATTGCTTTCACTGTTGGTCTATATTCCATGAGCTTTAAGGTACCAACTAATGAAAAAAAAATTAAACATGACAATGCTGCGATTCCTATAAGGAATCTGGTATTTTATTAGATTCTCTGTGGGAGTTAGAAAAGGGGAGACAGTTCCAAATTCACTCACCCTATAGAACTTTCTGTTAAATTAAGTAGACAATCTCACCAGTTTAAGAATCTCAGTGGCCATTTCATTACAGCCCACATGTACTCTGCTTATCTCAGAATTTAGAGACTTTGCAAGCCAAGAAAAGTAAAGTTAAAGATTGGAGGGCAGTGATCAGTGGGGGATGGAAATAAGAGAAACTCAGAATAGCAGTGGCAAATAATAGAAAATGGAGAAAATGAAAAAAAAGGGAGAAACAATAAAAGAAGGGAAATAAAATAAGAGCAGGAGAAAATAACTTTCATTTATATAACACTAGTATAAAAAAAATCCCAATGCACTTCACAATGGAAGCAAATAGGGAAGTGGATTTTGAACCATGGATCTCAGAATGTGGGCATCACTGGCAAGGCTGACATTTATTGCCCATCCCTAGTTGCCCTGAGAAGGTGATAGTGGGCCACCTTCTTGAAGCTGTTTGATACTGAATGGTTTTCTAGGCCACTCCAGAAGGCAATTGACCACATTGATGTGGGACTGGAGTTACATATAGGCCAGACTGAGTAAGGATGGCAGGTTTCTTTCCCTAAAGGACATTAGTGAGCCAGTTTTCATTTTACAACAATCCGATAGCTTCATGATCACTTTTACTGATACCAGCTTTTTATGTCCAGATTTTTTTTTAACTGAATTAAAATTCTCAAACTGCCATGGTGGGTGAGATTTGAACTCACATTCTCTGGATTATTAGTTCAAACCTCTAGATTACTAGTCTAATAACATAAGCACTGCACTACCATACTGATTGGAGAATGATCGAAAGGATGGGTTTTGAGTACATAGTTAAAGAAAGAGAGAAAAGTGGAGAGATGGAATGGGGCCCAGAGAGTAGGAGGAGGTTGCAGAGTAAGGGTGGGGCAAGGCAGTGGAGGCATTTGAATATAAGGACAGGGATTTTAAATTTAATTGTTGAGGGACAGAGAGACAATGTAGTTAATAAGGACTGGGGTGATGGGTAAGTGGGACATGCTGTGGGACAGGACACAGCTGGCTAAGTTTTGGATAAGTTGGAGTTTATGGAGGGTGGAGGATGAGCAACGAGCAAGGAGAGCTTTGCAATAATTGAGTCTAGAGTGACAAAAGCATGGCAAAGGGTTTCAGTGTTGGAGGGGCTAAGGTCAGGGTGAACGTGGAAATAAGTGGTTTTGGCAAGGACAGAATATAGGGCTTGGAGTTCAGGTCTAGGTCAAATAGGATGCCAAGATTTCACACAGCCTGATTCAGTTTCAACATATGACTGGGGAGGGGAAGTCAGTGGCAAGGGACCCAAGGCCCCAAAACAATGGCTTCAGTCCTTCTGATGTTCAACTGAAGGAAGTTAATGACTCATCCATGACTTGATGCCAGACTGGTAGTCTGACCAAACAGAGGTGATGGAGTGTAGTAGAGTTAGGTGATGTCAGCAGGAAAGCCAGAGAAACAGCAGCCAGGGAATGTAAGAAATACAGAAATGGCAGAAAAGAGAAACAACAGCAAGGAGAAACAGATAAAACGACAAAGAGCATAAGCCTGAGCAGAAATTCTACCATAGAATTAAAACAGTTCCTACATGCACAAGAATGAAAAGGCAGACAGAACATGTCCATTGGAAATATACAGAAAGATATGGTAGAAAATTAAAGTGAAAGCACAAGGAGAAGATACAAAGAGAACAATGTGATCTATCAGAAATGTCTGATTTGGAAATGGTAAACAAGTGTGCTTCAGTGTCTTTACCAAAAAATGCTTGCCTTACCTTTCTCTGTGTTTTCCAAATACAGTGACATGAACACTTAATTCATGTTGAAATGTACCATTTACACCACAAAAATATCCCTGTGTCATTTATGATAGAAATGGTGTGTGGTTCTTCTGCTGTTATCTCTCCCCTTTAAGATGCAATTGTTGCTAAGTGACTGTTCACTACTGAAAGCAGAGAGCAGTTTCATTGCAGCTTTAAATGTGAGTGGACTCCCCAAAGGATTGAATTTTAAATGCTAATCCCAGTGAATTCCTCTAATGATGCAGTCATTTCAGATTTCTTATACGAACCATATTGATTAGAGGTCAGCCTTAGAAATAAAAAGACATATTCAATAGTTCAATTTTCTGGGAAGTTTATTGGGTGATATTTTGCCCTTTAGAGGACTGATTACTTACTTTGAAGTAAGTAATTACACTCTATAAACAAACTACTGCAAATGGTACATCAAAAATGGCAGAGTCAAATTGAGTCCACTATGATCTTTGAACTAACATTGTAGTTGTAGCATTTCAAGTCTGATCTCCATATAAAAGTGGTTATATGAAGATTGTATTTTTACATTTTCCAGAGAACAGTTCAAACATTGCAGCAGATTCAAATTTTTGTTGCAATCATTGGACATGCAGCTTCCTTTTAGGAACAGCTTATGCTGTCCTAACATGTTACTCTAATTGTATTGTCTCCCAGAATGGAGTTGCTTGATACAGAGTTTTTAACCATAAGACTTATTTTACTATTATCAAAACACATTAGCACAGATATAAGAATAACTTCCAATAAATTCAGAACAAACTATCAAACAAACAAAAAGTGTCCCATTTATTTTCCATTTCTGCTATATTTAGATAATATTCTGTGAACCATGGACCTTAAGAGAATATAATATGGAACAAGAAAAATCCTTTTGGCTGATTGAACCCCTCTCCTCCATAGACCATATCCAATCCAATTATAAACTCATTCAATCTCCTGAGAAAGATTCTGAAATGTTTTGCCCTAGCCAGCAAAAGTAAAACTCCAGAACACCTTTCTAACTTTGCACCCTACCTTACATATCACAGGGCAGTTGACTTTCTTACTTGACATTTCATGGTCATAGCAGCTTTTTTATTATTATTCATTCTTGGGATTTGGGTGACTTTGAATAGGCAGCATTTACTGTCCATTTCTTGTTGCCCTGAGGGCATTAAGTGTCAACCATATAGTGTGGGACTGGAGTCACAAGTAGGCCAGACCAGATAGGGATGGCAGGCTCCCTTGTCTGAAGAACATTAATGAACCATTTGGGTTTTTACAACAATCCTGAAGCTAGCCCACAAATTACCAGATTTATTGAATTCATCTCACAACCTCTGGGTTGCTAGTCCAGTACCATAACCACTACACTACGGTACCCAATTTGCTCCCATCATATTTGACCCAGTATTCAATCACCTTAAATCCTGGTCCTAACCATATATTCATCCAGTGATTTTTTTTTGTTAAAGCTGTTAATTAACACAGCATTAAGCTTTATTTGGGAGTCTAGTTCATGACCTGGGCAATAAAATCTCAAGGGATTTCCTAACATCTATGCCATAACCTGAAAAAATTTAAATCATGCCTCCAGTCTAACTAGTCTCCATAATATCCTGGCACCAGTGGATATTCAATGGTAGAGATACTAAGGTTGGTAACCATGAAGTATGCTTTCCATTACAGGGTGAGCACCAGACAGATTCAATTTATCAGTCAATGTTCACATATATTGAATAGACTGCTGCTGATGCCATTCAGTTCAAAGAAAAAGCAAACCCATTGAGTAATAATCTGCTGACATTATGTCTGAAATCAGCAGCCAGCTTGCCAAAATATTTCAACATATTATACTGCTTCCCAAGTGGCAGCTTGTTCTGATAAAATGTCACAACCTCCTCTTTGTTATAATTTGAACTGACTATTAAAGCTAAGTTTTATTATTTCAAGGTAGCATTGAGCTTGACAGCTCCTCCACTTTGAATTATACATTCCTGATTTTTAAATATTTCTGCTAGTCTCCAACAGCTGAGATGAAGTTGTCTTGCGAAAATAATTGCAACTCAGATCTTCTGGTATATGCACATTAAAATGCGTAGCTTGATTTCTACAAGTTTCTGGCTTTCATGCACTAAATATTCTTTGACAACTGTTAAAAGGAACTCAACCCTATTAAAAAAAACAGTAACTTGTCATAAATTACTCAGAAACATAAACATATGTCCATTGTTTGCAGACAATGTGATATCATAGGTGCAATAAGAGCATAAAAAAATCATGAAATGAGAGAAGGCCACTGAACCCATCAGGCCAGTTTCATCTACAGATCATGTAGGATCTACTCCATCATGGACTCTATTCCAACTCCTGAAAGAAACTTTGCATAAGTATTTCCTGATTAGCAAAGCTAAGCAAGCAAGACTCCAGAATACTTATCCATCCTCATTTATTCCATTATTATCTAATCTGTAGCCCCCCGCTGACATCACCTTTCCTCTCACCATGCACACACTCTGACTCCCTCCCACATCCTGGTCCCCTAGCAGTACAAGGACCTATTGTGTCCCATGGAATATTTGCAGATCTCTGTCTATACTTATAACCTACAATGCCATTTTGGGGCTGAAAATCCTTGGCCCTTCAGCCATAACTCTGAAGACTCTGCCCGCCCCAAACAAGGCCAGTGACACAGAGGGGATGATGCCAGGGGCTGGGACTCCCAACATTAGGAGTTCCCATGTCCTTATACATGACTACCTAGGAGACTACAAATAGGAGGAAATATTAATTTGATTCTCTTTTAAACTTATAAAAACAAAACCAGAGTATTTAAAATAATAGAGTTAATGGATATGACTTTAGAAAATTATAAATGTAGACTAACATTAAAGGCCTGAAAATCCGATGATGTCATTGCACCGCTGGAACCAAGGCTTCCTCCTGTCCTCAAAGACTATTGCTAACCCTCCATTATATTGCAGGGTCAGCTCATTTAAATAGAGAGAAGAGTGCAGGATGTGTAAGTACAGCTTGCAATACCTCAGATATGTTGGAGGGGGGTTTAAGAGGTAGAAAATAATATATAATTGGGAGTGGAGGTGGCATTGGGGGAAAGTGAGGATGTAGGGTTGGGAGGGCAGTCGTGGGAGAAGGAATTGGCAGGCAGAAGCTGAAAACTAACTGGAGAAGAGGCATATATCTGCTGCAGCAGCAGGATATAAAACCTGGCCGTGCTTAAATTGTAATGGCAGTACTGGAGAAAACAGGGAGATAAGAATGGCAGCCAGATGGACAAAATTAGTGACAGACTTCAGGGAGCCAGACCTGCATGTTCTTGTAACAGAGATAGAGCTGGTGGGGCAGTCTGTTTGAGGTGAGGGCCAGAGCCTAACCAAGAATGTGGTATGCACTTTGTGGAGGGAGGTGGCAGTGGTAGTGAGTGCCACCTCATTGAACCCAATGACACACTTGCAGTGCAGGAAGAAGTTTAACGCTCACTGGAGCAGCCGGCTCCTCCTGACTGTTTCTTGCAGTCTCTTTATATGTTCATGTCACGCTACACGTAACCCCACCAGCGAAAAAAAAGTTATCTGTTTTTAATACAACTGGACATTCTCTCTCTCTCTCTGCCTTACGGGTCTCTTTCTCTCTCTGGCTTTGTAATCTGACCCACTGTGTATTCAGTATACTGGGATGTACTGTTTTCCATGGCTAACCTGTCTGAACACCAACGACACCTTTGATTGGTGTGTTTGTGTCCCAGCCTAATATAAGATATGCGATTTGAGAACCTTTCACTCACTCACCTGATGAAGGAGATAATCTCCGAAAGCTTGTGATTTTCAAATAAAACTATTGGACTATAACCTGGTGTTGTAAGATTCCTTACATTTGTCCACCCCAGTCCATCACCGGCATCTCCATATCATCTTTATATGTTTGGCACTCCTTCGTTCATTACACTCATGGTGCCAGAGGAGTCAGAGGTGATAATGAGATCTGACAATGGGGAGCAGAGGTTTCACAGAAGTCAGCTTCTGGGATCCTGCTCTGAAAAAAAATGGATGTTGGATGAGCATCACACTCACATGGAGGCACTAAGGACCATCTCAGATGATCAGAGACAGATGGCATGGGTCACAGCAAAGTTCATGCCATCCTTAGTGCCAATATTTGAGAAGGTTTCAACACAGTGCAAAGCTACCTGGAGTGGATGCTAGCATCATGAACACCTGCATCTATCCCCCTGGCAAAGAGGACTCCAGACCAGGCAATGCATCCAAATTGGATGCTTTGACCATTGGTCTTCAGGCCTTGGGGGCTGTTTGGAGAGAAGAATGGAAAGTGGCTTTCTAGAGTTGGAGTGACATCTCTCAAGGTCTGCAGAATCTAACTGATGTAATAAGCCTGCCACCTCCCTGATCAGTGGGTACTTTGGTCCGAGATCTGACATAAGCACCATGGCTTCTTGATGCCATCCTCTCTCCTGATGATGGCTCATGTGACCTTTCTAATCAGCCGCCTCAGGTGCCTGATTATGTATAACTCCAGGACACAGAACCAGGCTGCCCATCCACTTGCACTGGTGAGGCAGCTTACTAAAGAGACTTCCCTGGACTCAGTAACCCTGATATGAGGGCCACTTTGATCACAAGAGGCTTATGATACCGCAGTACAACCAAGCACCACTAATATCCCTGACCCTCAGGTATCATCATGGTGCAGTACCACAATAGGCTTAAGAACTGCACGCTTACTTGGGGCCTGCAGTTTGCAGGTAAAAATCAAATGAAACCTGGACCTGAAAATGGTTCGGGTCTCCCGATTGTGACCTTGCACGGGTGCTCTGCTGACTTTGTGTGTGTTTTGGGCCGAAGTTGAACCCCCACCCCCCCCCCCACCGAAGTCTCTTCCATGCCTCCTTGCTGAACCGTTGCCTCCTTAAGCAGATGTCTCTGAAGGAGCGACATGGTCTGTAGACTGCTCAGATGGTAACTCCTAATGTTCTTCTCTATTGGGACAATCTTATCCAGCATATATCTCTTATATCCTCTTCCTCCTGCTTCTGTTCTGCCTCCATTATAATGATGTATAATGACCATAATGAACCCCATGGTAAGGGTTCTATGACAAAAGGGTGGAAAGACAAAAAATTCCCTGCCTGACACTGCTGAAAGGCAGCTTGCAGAATCATTTCTTTGCTGCGCAGCTGAAAACAGTTTTTTCTAATTGCTTCAGTCAATTCTGATGTTTCAGTCAAAGTTCGTGGACATTCAAAGCCTGTGAACTCAACCACTTGCTGATTTGGAAAGTCATGCAGGTAACTTGATGCGCTTTTCTACAAGCTCAACTTAAGTCAGGTAAAATTCTGGTATAAATGTCAGGATTTCTGGGACAACAGCTTTTCCCCTCATGATCCTGTTATTTGCAGACATACATTAGGGGCTGCCACATCTTCTACCAGCAACCAATTCTATTGGAATTTAGTATGTATTTTAGAACGGGTGTAACTCTGGCGTGTCTAACTTATGCCCCAAATTCTGATAACCTTATGCTGGAACTACACCACTTTTGCACCCAAAAAATGGAATGGTGGGCCCTAAATATATAAATATTAAATATAATGCATTTCAATTTTCTTCCAGTCAAATAAGATTATTTAGAGCTGCGGCGGGTGACTCACCTCCTGACTCCCCAAAGCCTTTCCACCATCTACAAGGCACAAGTCAGGAGTGTGAAGGAATACTCTCCACTTGCCTGGATGAGTGCAGCTCCAACAATACTCAAGAAGCTCGACACAATCCAGGACAAAGCAGCCCACTTGATTGGTACCCCATCCACCACCATAAACATTCACTCCCTTCACCACCGGCACACCGTGGCTGCAGTGTGTACCATCTGCAGGATGTACTGCAGCAACTCGCAAAGGCTTCTTCGACAGCACCTCCCAAACCCACAACCTCTATCACCTAGAAGGACAAGGGCAGCAGATGCATGGGAACACCACCACCTGCACGTTCCCCTCCAAGTCACACACCACCCTGACTTGGAAATATATCACCGTTCCTTCATCGTCGCTGGGTCAAAATCCTGGAACTCCCTACCTAACAGCACTGTGGGAGAACCTTCACCACACGGACTGCAGCGGTTCAAGAAGGCGGCTCACCACCACCTTCTCAAGGGCAATTAGGGATGGGCAATAAATGCTGGCCTTGCCAGCGACGTCCACATCCCATGAATGAATGAAAAAAAACCTTTACATGTTGTTCTCCCTTCCCTTTTCTGTTTCTTGTTCCAATTTCCAGCGTTTGCACTTTGTTTACCTTTGTTGAGAATTAAAATAGTAATGTGATTAATCAGACAATAAAGTCCTTTGGATGAGATGCTAAACTGGACTCCTCTGCCATTTCCACTGGTTCAGGTGAGTATAAAAGATCCCACGGCACTATTCGAAGAAGATCAGGGACAGAATTCCAGTTAACATTCTTCTCTCAACCATTAGAATCAACAACAGATTAACTGGTCACTCAATTTATCGTGGGATCTTTTCAGTGCAAAATGACTTGCCTACATAACAGTCAATGCATTTCAAAGTAATTCATTTTATGTGAAGCTTTTGAGATGATTCTGAGTGACTTGATAAACTGTTATATATTATTGCAAATCTTCCTTTTAATTTGAAGTGAATGATTGCATTGTACAGTTAAACTCATATCTTGAGTAAACAGAAAATTACAATGTACAAAGCCACTTCCAATTCACACCTGTGTTACTGATTTACTGATCCAAACACACTTTTAAAATATGCAGTTCTAATCTAAGCATAAATTGTTCTTCTGATTGTTTACATTTCATTGCTCAGCACAGTGAATATTGCCAAACTATCCATATATTGTACATTAACAAATTCTTGCAAAACATCATATTTTGTACAGTAAAATGTTTGGATTTAGATTCAGTTGCTGCATGAGTAATTAATTGGGCTGAGGTACAAATATTCCAAAATGGTCATCTTTTGTAAACAGTCTATAAAATTTGGTCCAAGCATAACATTTTTTGGCAAACTAGTTACAGTCCATCCCTCTTTATAACACTGACTTTGGAGCCATATGAATTGTGCATTATGAAGATGTACACATTATAAAGGTCATACATAGGTTCTCAATTATATGGGGGAGAATCAAAGAAAGACAGAAATTAAGGTATATATCAGGAGTGATTTATAGAAAGTCTACTGGATGTGATTCTCAGAACTCAATTATAAAGGGCTTAAAATTAAGTTAAACAACATAGACTATATTTTCTATAAGTTAACAGTTGTCCTGCATTAGACCTTCAGTACCCTCATAATCTAGACCAACAATGGCAGAGGTCTTGGAGATATGCACAGTCTTTCTCCTCTCTTTGGTTTATTCTGATTGTTTGACAATGCTGAGGCTAATACCATTGAAATAGTATTTGAAATAATATTTCCTGGATCTTTCAAGTGGTTTCAATTTAGCATTTTTGAGCTTCTGAGTCTTTAAAACATTTTGAATAAAGTATTTGTTGTAGGACCCCAAGTATTTAATATTATATATCCCCTGTTCATTTCCTTTTTCAAATATCTAATCATAGTATCATTGTAGGTACAACACAGGAGGAGGCCATTCGGCCCTTCGTGCCTATGCCGGCTCTTTGAAAGAGCTATCCAATTAGTCTCATTCCCCTGCTATAGTATCATATATTTAATCCAGCACATTTTACTCTTATATTGTTCAGTCTTGCAGCATCCTTTGAAAAGAATGCAAGCGTTCATGATTATTTGCAATGCCCTCTTCATGATTTGATTAATGGAGTTAAGGTTAGTATTGTTAAATGTTCTTTTTTTGCGAGACAGAATGCTTTATTACCACTTCGTGATTGAAGTGAGCTTTCTGCAAAAGAGGCTAGTAAATGCAAATGACAAGTGGACCTCAGATTCAAACATTTACTTTGAAACATACTGACAGGCTGAATAGGCTGGGGCTCCTTTCTCTAAAGAAGAGGAGGCTGAGGGATGACCTGATAGAAGTCTTTAAGGTAATGATAGGGTAGATGTGGAGAAAATGTTTCCATTTGTGGGGGAGTCCAAAACTAGAGGTCATAAATATAAAATAGTCACTAATAAATCCAATAGGGAATTCAGGAGAAACTTCTTTACCCAAAGAATGGTAAGATTGCGAACACAAGGAGTAGTTGAGACAAATAGCATAGGCACATTTAAGCACATGGGGGAGAAAGGAATAGAAGGGTATGCTGATAGGGTTAGATGAAATAGGGAGGGAGGAGGCTTGTGTGGAGCATAAACGCCGGCATAGACCAGTTGGGCCGAATGGCCTCTTTCTGTGCTGTAGTTTCGATGTAACTCGATGTAAGGCTAGTGCTATTACAGATATATTGTTGGACCACCTTCTCTCCTGTTGCCTTTTAAATACAATGTTAAAGTTGTGAGTTTGACTTCTAATGCTGCTAGTCACTTCTTGTTAGCCTCAGTTGGGTGAATCCTCAGAGGTCCCTGCTGGGTTCCATCACAGGGAGAAAGGAGATAGCAGGAGAAATAGGAGTTGCTTCATTGCCCCAATGCCACATCACCTACTTTCAATGACAGAGTTGCATGGAATGCTGTCACGGAGTAATCTGCTGTTTAGACAGTCCTATGCAATCTGTATTTTTTATATTGCAAACCCAAGGTAAAGGGCCTAAGTAACCAGCAAGGTTAAAAGTAGGAAAGGAAAACAACTTACTTTTGTTTTTAAATGTGCTTTCACTTTTCATTTTCTACTTGACCACATTTCTTTCATTACTGGAACTACAATATTTTACAGTTTGTTTTATATGGTACAAAATAAAGGCATGGTTGAACTTGGGGTTTCTCAATCGTTCATTTAATTATATCCTGTACCTTTATTATGTTCTGCATGTTCCTCCCTCCCTCATCAATTTTATTAAAGTTTCATGACAGGAAACTAAACATTACTTTTGTCTGACCTAATGTATTATCTGTGCGTACCAATGATTAATGCTTTGTGCAGTATGAAACAGTATTTTTCTGTCGTAATTTAGTTTATGAGTCTATGATCTTCTAGCCAAAGACAAAATTAACAATTACAATTTATTTTAAGCTTTTTTAATAGCTGAAAACCATAATGAAAACGTCATTACTCTTCATGTCACAAATATCTTGGTTCCTACAAAGTTTATTGCCTGATATTTTTTAATTTAGCAGTTGGTGGGAAAAGTGTAAGGCCAGATTTTTTCTGTATATTAATTTAATGTCCAAATAATTGTTCAGCTGCCAAAACCAGTGCAATAAAATCATCAGTTATGTCAAGTATAGTTCCATAAAGTTCTCAACAAGCACAATGCTTAGTTATGTAGTTTCTGGGATAGAAGAGGCACCCCTTCCAAAGCCTCTACTAGAATAAAAGCCAACTTGAAGCAACTTGTTTTCCTATTAGGAGCCACGTCAGACAATATAGCTGTCTGAATAGATGTAACTGACTTAGAGTGTGCTATGTATGCAACTCTACAGTTCAAACGATGTCATAAGCCACAAGGATAAAACTTCACTGGTCATATGGGGTAAGTTTTATGAATTTCCGCTGTCGGCACAGAGCTTCTCCCATGGGGATGCATGTTGGGAATTTGGGAATGGAGGTCAACGTCCCTACATGATTTTCTGTCCATTAAAATTAATTTGCCCGCTGACCTCAGTGTCGGAATTCCCAATATGCGCTCCCGGAAGGTGAAGCTTTAGGCCGGGAGTCTGAATTCATAACATTTAAACATAGATATTGCTGTTGGTATGCTGTTCAGGGGTTATACTGTGGCTTACTCAAGGTTTTTGGGAGCTTACTTGCCAGATATTCGTGTTTTCAGTGGTATGTGCAGGTTGCGTCACCTCCCACAGTAGGTCGTCCAAAGGAGCGTTAGCTGAGCAGCAATTAGATGGCTTAAGCAGGTACTTAACCCTCTGCATTTGTACAGGAAGAACAGGCCAGGTGTTGGTGCTGCAATACTGCTGTGCAATAGAGGCAGGGAGTTATAGGTCACCCTGCACAGGAAGGCACCCTCCTCCAAATCATATGGATCCTTGGTTTTTATAAATAGGTGCATCAGGTACAAAACCAAAGCGGTAATGCTAAACCTATGCAAATCATTGATTAGGCCACAGTTGGAAAATCGAGTCCCGTTCTAGGTATCCTACTATAGGAAGAATGTCAAAGTCATGGAGAAGGTACAGAAAGATTTACTAAGATGATACGAGGGATGATGGGCTTTAGTTAAAAAGAGTGTCTAGATATATTGGACTTTTTTCCACCAGAACAGAGAAGGTTAAGAGGAAATCTGATAAAAGTGGTAAAGCTTGAGGGATTTTGACAAGGTAAATAAAGTAATACTATGAACAGTGAGTCAGTAACTAGAGGGCATAAATTTGAGAACATCACTAAATAAGTGAAGGGACAGGTTAGGAGATTTTTTTTTTGATGTAGAGAGCAGTTAATGCCCTACCAGCATCAGTGGGGAAGCAGAATCCATAATAACTTTTAAATGGAAGTGGATAAATATATGAAAAAAATATAAAATCATATGGGGAAATGGAACTAAGTGGATAGCTCTTTAGAGAAGGCCAAATGGCCTCCTTCTGTTAGGTAAAATTCTCCAATTCTATGACTGAACTGAAAAAAGCTGCAGTACAACTTTTTTTGAAAAGTACCTACCCCAAGTAGTTTTGCCACAAAATGCATCTTCATAATGCTTTTTAAAATATGTTTTCAGGATATGAACAATGCTGGCATGGTTGAATTTATTGCCCACCCCTAGTTACCCTGAAGATGGCGGTGGACCTTCTCCATGAACTAGAGGAGTCCTTGTGCTGATGGTGCTCCCTCAGTGGTGATAGGTAGGGAATTCCAGGATGAACGAACAGCAATATATGTCAAAGTCAGATTGATGTGTGACTTAAGAGGGAACTTAGAGGTGATGATATTACCATGATATTGCTGCTCTTGTACTTCTCAGTGGTAGAAGTCACTGGAGAGGGAGGTGCTAGACTGCATCCTGTAGTTAATACATTCTGTAGCCACAGTGCAACAATGATTGAAGGGTTGGATATTAAGTCCAATGGCAGAGATGCTGATCAAGCTTTGTCCTAGATGACGTTGAGCTTCTTGAGTGTTGCTGCTGTTGCACCGAACCAGGCGAGTGATGAGCATTCCATCACATTTCTAACTTGAACCTTGTGGAGAGTCTTTGAGGGGTCAGGAGGTGAGCCACTTATTGCAAAGTACACACCTCTCCCCTGCTCTTGTAGCCATGGTGTTGATGTGGCTGGTCCAGTTAAGCTTCTGATCAACGGTGACCACCCCCCCACCCCACCAAATGTTGATGGTGGGCAACTTGGTGATGGTGGTATCGTCGATGGTCAGGAGAGAAGACTAGGATTTACCTTGTTCATGATGGTCATTGCTTGGCAGTTATTACCTGCCACTTGTTAGGCCAAACCTAGATGTCATCCTGGTCTTGCTGTAGGCTGGCATGGACTGCTTCATTATTGGAGGAGTTGTGACTGGCGTTGAGCACTGTGAAATTGCCAGCGAACAGTCTCACTCCTGATCTTAATGTGGTGGGAAGGTAACTACTTTTGTGATGACCCATCGTAAGCATTCATAGAGGCTTATCCATGAGCCATAAAAATTGCAAACAAAGCACTGGGGTTCATTTCTAGAGTAATAGAATTGAAAAGCAGAGAAGTTATATTAAACTTGTATAGAACCTTGGTTAGACCACACTCAGAGTACTGTGCACAGTTCTAGTCTCCATATTACAAAAAGGATATTGAAGCACTGGAGAAGGTGCAAAAAAGATTTACAACAATGATGCCAGAACTGAGAGCTTATAACTACCAGGAAAGACTGAACAGGCTGGGGCTCTTTTCACTAGAATAGAGAAGGCTGAGGGGATGACCTGATAAAGGTCTTTAAAATTATGAAGGGGTTTGCTAGGGTAGATGTGGAGAAAATATTTCTGCTTGTGGACAAATCCAAAACTAGGGGTCATAAGATAGTCACTAATAAATCTAATAAGTAATTCAGGAGAAACTTCTTTACCCCAGAGGTTGGTTAGAATGTAATACTTGCTACCACATGGAGTAGTTGAGGCAAAAAGCATAGATGCATTTAGGGGGAATCTAACTAAGTACACAAAAGGAGAAAGGGAGAGAAGATTAAACTGATGGGATTAGATGAAGTAGCGTGGCAGGAGGCTCGTGTCGAGCATAAACACTGGCATAGACTATTTGGGCCGAATGGCCTGTTTCTGAGCTGTAAATTCTATGTAATTATCTTCTTCAATTCTGACAACAACCTACCAAATGCTGATCATGCACGGCTCTGATACAGCATGAGACAAATGCAAGCAGGACCTTAAACCTCAAATAATTTTATTGACAATCAACGACATTACAAAATGGGACTATCACATTGAATTTTTTAGTTAAATTATTAAGAGAAAGAATTTCATTGTGTACTGAATATAGCTTTGCACTCCCACTAGCGCATCAAAGTCACACTTTGAATAATACATCTTGTAACATCTACTTACATGTTTGCAATATACCTCAAGTAAAATGATTTTCTTCCAAGCTAATTTGATTTATTTGACAAATCATGGGACATTATTGATTTTTTACAGCCAAAGAAGTTGACACCGGGGTTCATTGACAGAGTGTAAGCCTACAAGGCCTTTGAATATTTGGCAAAATTATTAAATGAATTAGCTCAAGCCAATACCACTTTGGGTTGAATTATGTCATGCCACATATCACTTGGGTGAATACTTTATAAATAATCCACCAGAATATTCAAAAGTCCAGCAAACTAATCACCTTAAATCACTTGAAGTATGTAACCATTAATTTGGTTCAACTCCAGTCACTTTTCAACTCATCCATGTAAATAGGGCCCTTGTTACATTATTAACTTCTCTTGGAAAGTAGACACACACACTTGTGCAAAAGGTATTGCGTGTTCAAAGTCCAAATGGCCTTTGCAGCATTCAAAGCACATATCAATTTTCTAACATGCAAAAAAAAGCTCAGTATATCTTTACATTGTTTGATTATTATCAGGTATATTGTGCAGCTATGTATAAAACTTCAAAATATCTTTAGAATCACTTCATTCTCTGAATAAGTAAAAAAGTAAAAGAAAATGGTGCAAAATAATGCAGTCCACAAAAGAGGAACAGACCCCCGTAGGTCCTGAAAATCATTCTGAAGCATCTTGAAAGAACCAAAATGCTATATACTTTATCCAGGGGGATCAGACAAGACATTTGAAGAGGTTGTTCAGTAAGAGACCCATGCATATATCGCTATTTAATGTATTGTCTGGAGGCATTATGGGGACAAGTTTCCTCAAAGCACTATGTGTAACAAAATTATAAACCTGTTCTTTATAAATGGGTTTACGATTTCATTACAAGTATGAAGAAGAAATCCTCCCCCTCTGTCTATATTGCACTATTTAATTCTGAAAGCATTTGGTCTAGCTGAATAAAAGTAGCTTTCATGGGTTTCTGTGCAGTTAGTTTTTACACGATAATGACAGATTACACTGAATGATAATGTTACACTGAATAAAAGCAATAATTACATTGATGTAATATTCACATTGTCCTTCTTACTTTAGCTACACCTAATTTAAATGTGCCTACTCACCGTATGAAATTTATATACCCAGGACATTGCAAATGTTAGTCAAATTGAACGTAATTCTGTTCGAAACATTCATTTTGCTTTTCTCATTATTAGGCATTTATGGCTGTTAAACGAATTTAGCAATGGTAGCCTGTATCCTTTTCCTGACATTAGTCAATTAGGTGCATTAGAAATCTAGCATAAAAATCAGAGCTTGATATGATTTTTTTGATATTAGATGCTTCATTAAGACAAAAAACGGATGTGAACTTCTGCATCTCACAGAGATTAACTATTGCTTAAAAGGTTTCCAAGAGATAGCAGTACACTTTATAAATTATCTCCTTTTATGCTTTATGTAGTATTAAAGGAAAATTGTCTCAATAAATGTTCTCATATTTCCTTTATTTAAGTATTAACATGTGCTTTCCAATTCAACAGGTTTACCGGGATATTAAAGTGTACGGCCTGGATTTTAACTGCCGGTGGGTTTCCAGGGGTGGGGTGGAGGGAGGGGCAGGAGTAACCGCGCTGGTGAGTTAACTTTCAACCCATGCATCGAAGAAAGATTCCCAGCCAATTATAACAGCCAGGCCTCATTTAAACCCCATTGGCCGACTTCCCACCCATTCTGCGCCACAAGGTAGCGACAAGCAGTAGAAAAATCGCATGGCCCAGAGGCTTCCTGCTGACACCAGGTAGATGGCGAGATCAACTGCCGGGACCTTTTTGGGGAAGAGAGTTCCAAATTTTCACCACCCTTTGTGTGAAAAAATGCTTCCTGATTTCACTCCTAAATGGACTAGCTCTAATTTTAAGATTGTGCCCCCTTGTGCTGGATTCTCCCATCAGAGGAAATAGTTTCTCTGTATCTACTCTATCAAATCCCTTTATCATTTTAAATCACTCAATTAGATCACCCCTCAATCTTCTAAACTCAAGGGAATATAAACCAAGTTTATGAAACCTAACTATTGTGATAACTGACTGGGTAATGTATTTTGGTGTTGTTGATTGAGGGATGAATGCTGGACAGGACCACAAAAGAACTCCTTATTCTTCCTAAAGTAAATCATGGGACCTGTCATGCCCACCTATGAAGAGAGCAATAGAAATGTAAATTGCTGTTATTGTATTATCAATCACTTCCCTATCCTGCAAGCCATTTTCTTGGTCATGATGGCTTTTCCTTCACGTAGCAGTAAAAATTGCACATTAACTTCACTTTAGCAACACAATCCAACACGTGGCCTAGAAGGTCCGGTGAACAACTTTCATCCATTTCTGCACTGTTTTTCCTGATTTTCTTCTTCTGCTGCCACTTAGATACTTAGGTTTCTGGAGCCTTTGTGCTAAATGTTCTTCTGATGCCTTTTTATCCCTATAGCTGTAATAGTTGCACAATGGCTTGCCTACGCCTAAGCTTTTCAGAGGTAGAAGATGAAAGGATTCCAGGCAACTGACATTTTACCCACCATTACCTTCTCATCTTTACTTGTAGAGGCATGTTTACCTGAGCCTGTCCAAGGAACTCTGTGGGGATAGGCCGTAATTCACCTGGGAGATAGTGACAGACTTATGCTGCTAACTGCAATCTGACCTGTATCTAAACTGCAGCTTAGGCACAACATTATTTTAAAGGATGTGAAGTTAATTTCAGTCCTTACCTTTTATGTTGAACTCATTGCAGACATATTGCACAGCTGGTCCTATTGGGTGGGCATCCTGGAATGCCAAAGTGGGCATCTCTTTTCACTTTCGTCTCGGGCAGCATGTCATTCACTTCACCAGCCACGAAGGGTTGGATGCTGGGCCGCTCTGTCACTTTTTCTCTCACTATATATGATACTTCCACATTGGTTTTCTTCTATGCCTGCTATTTCTATCCTCCTCTTCCCCTTCAGACTGAGATGCCTTTTGAAGCATTTTAAGGCTGCAATACCATTTTCCCCTTTCCCTCCCAATGCTGCCACTTCCCTTTAAATGGTTACATTCCTTTACCATAATTTTTGAGTCTCCCCTTAGGTCAGTTCCCTACAACAGACCCAAGTTGCACTTGGAGCTGTGAAATAGTAATGTCAATGAGATGACTTAGGAACAGTACTATTCTGGCTAGATTGGTACCATTCAGGACTGAATTACATCACTAAGTGAAAGGTTATTACTACTTGTTACCTAAAATAGTTGAAAGACATCTAAGTTCACCCTTCCATTGATAGATATAATCAGGTGAAATGCAGTGTGTTAGATTGAGCTCCTTCTGTTTCTTTTCATTTATTCCTTCAGTTGAGTGTTGAAATAACAGCATGGGTCTGTTTTACACTCAACAAGGTCAAAAATTGTTCAATTGCTTCTACATTTTAGATTTCCTTTATTACCCCTTGCATTTGCTCCCCACTAACCTTCTTTATCAGCTGGCAGGGTGAAGTACTTCACACCACAATCATTGTACCAAAATAACACTGTGATTACACAGCAGAGGTATAGCTCAAATATATCTTGAGACAGGGGTTGACAGCTTTTCTCTAACTGTCCCCCTCTGTGGTGGAATGCCTTACTCTCAGGTGGGTCTTTGGATGACAGTCTCATGGTGATCAGATGAAACTTGCCCTAATGAGGTGCGTGAGTGACAGGTAACCCCTGGGAGCCTCACACACATGATGTTCGATTGAACGTCAATTGTTCAGTTGCTTGGGTTACCAGACCATTTTGATGCTTGTCTGATACTAGGATGATAGTTGCACCATGGGTCCCGCAGTACTTAGTGAATTTATCCATTGGTCCGTACAGATCAAGTAAGATCCCAGCTTCCATTTCCATTGTATTAGCTGATTTCAATGGTGGATACGGAGAGCTGGGGGTACCGTAATTAGGCTCAGCACCCCTGGTTTATGGAGGGGAAAATTGGAGAGTGTTCCTGCTCCTGTACATTGTTCAGTGACACCTGCTAGAAGTGCGCATGTGTGAGCATCAGGTTAGAAGTTTGGGCTTGGCTGTGGAACCCACCACAGTCAAATACCCTGCCAAATACGTAGAGGGCTAAATTGGACCGCGTAGTGCCCATTCTGTCAGACACCTAAGCACCGAAAATGGTGTCCGAGATGCGCACACACACTTCCGGTGTGATGTGCACAGGACGCCATCTTGGTAAAGGCGTTTGCGTATGCACACCTAACGAATGCTGGCAGCATGTAGAGTAGGGAGATTATGACGTTAATCAGTGCGCAATGCTAATTTGAAGCAGCTGGTGGCATTTTCGAACTCCCCGCTCCAGCCAACGCACTCGTACAACCAAACTAGAGTTAAAGGGCATGAAGGACCACCCCACCAACGGTATTTAAAGGGAGCATGTAGGAGTTACTGGTTAGTTGCTGGATTAGTTATTCTGGCTGCTGGTACAATTGTGGGTGTTTGTGGAAGTTTCCTATACTTGGAGAAAGTTGCAATATTATACAGCGTGACCTGGCTGGTCACGCAGTACTGTTAGTGGCATTTAAGATAGTGTGCTGAATAAGGTTGCTGCCAAACATGGGTGGCCTGCTAGGGCTTCCTCTGGGAGTTGAGCATGACTGGGAGCAAGCCATGCAGAGCAGGACAAACTGCGAGAAAAGGGAGGAGGAGGAGGAGGAGGCACGGAGCACTCAGTGGGAGGACATATCCAATGAGGGCTTCAGGGACCAACTCTCTTACTTCAACTACAGTGACGACCAGTGCATCCGACGGTTGCTGCTCACGAAAGAGGTCGTGACAGATTTGTCAACTGCCGCAGCCACAACTGCAGTCTCAGAGCAGGGAAAGAACAGCATTGCTTGTGGCTGTCAAGGTAACCATGGTGCTTAATTTTTATGGCTCTGGCGCCTTCCAGGCTACTGCTGGCGACATGAGCAACATCTCGCAGTTTGCAATGCACTGCTGTATAAGGGAGGTCATGGAGGTTCAGTACGCACTCCGAAACAGACTCAGCACATTCCTTCTTGACAGAGACAAGTAGCATGAGCGAGCACGAGGCTTTGCTCACCTTTCAGGCTTCCCCATGGTGCAGGGTGCCATTGACTGGACACATATTGCCATGCACATCTGAACTTGGCCACATTCATGAACAGAAAGTGATATCATTCCTTCAATGTGCAGCTGGTGTACGACCACAGGCAGCGCATCATGTGGGTCAATGCCCGATACCCTGGCAGCAATCATGAATCTTTCATTCTGCGGCAGTCCAATGTGCCACCTATATTTCAACCAGCACGGCAAGTCAAAGGCTAGCTACTGGGTGACAAGGGTTATCCCCTTATGAAGTGGCTCATGACTCCGATCTAGAGCATGCACATGTACACAGCAGGCGTGCGATGAGAGCCATTCTGCCACACAGAACATCATCGAGCATACCATAGGAATCCTCAAGCAATGCATCCACTGTCTGGACTGCTTTGGAGGAGCCCTGCAGTACTCAGCTAAGCGGGTATCAAGATTCATCGTTGTATGCTGCATGCTGCACAACCTCGCCATTATGAGGGAGCAGCCTTTGCCACCACCTATCTGGTGAGAACCTGAGCCAAAGGCAGAGGAAGAGGTGAAATAGGCAGAGGAGGAAGAGGAGGAAGTGCACCAGGAAGTGCAGGGAGAGGCAGGGAGGCTAGAAGGCAGACAGGCCCCGTCTGACGGAGCTCTGCGTGATCAAATGATTAATGAGCGATACCAGTAACCTCAACGACACCTCCCCATTCACCAACAGTCCCACACTCTTTACCTTTCCTCTCCCACATGACCATCAAATCATCCTCCTTATGATTACATATTGCTTCCTCTCTTGGCTCATCGCAGAAATAAAAACCACACCAAATGCAAATTCAAACCCAAATTTGTAAATTAACACATGAAATGATGGAAACAATATTTGACTATTCACCCACGTCCATTCCCTTTGTGTCTGTCGTTCATATGCCTTTACCTTTCCTAATGCTCCTAGGAGGTGCATCCCCAGTGGCTGGAGCATGTGTGGTAGAAGGCTGCTGACCTTCAATTGTAGAGACTGCAGATGGCCTTTGAGGACGACCTCGAGCAGCTCTGGATCTAGAGGGCCCGGCTTCAGATTGCACCATCTCGGCCTGGGCTGCAGCAGTTGGCCTGGCTGGCTGACAGGCAACAGCAAGGGCACTGGCGGAGTGGTAGGGTGAGAGCAGGAAAGCTGTCATCCTGAGAGAGGACAGCAAGTTCCTCTTCCATGGCGCCACTGCCACTCTCCCGGGGCGGCACTTCAGCAATCCTGGTGATCTGCTGGAGAACAAATTGCTGGACTGCTGTGACACCCTGGAAGCCCCGTTCCACAGTGAAACCCAGAGCAACGATAGCAGCAGTCTGAGCTTCCAAAGTAGCAGTTAGACCTTGGATGGCAGATCTCTGTGCTACAATGGAAGCTGTGACATCGAGTCATCAGACACTACACCATGGTGGGTTCCACAGGTGTGTTGATGGAGGTGACCACCCGTTCCATATGGGAAAGGATGGGCTCCAAGCTCTACGCAAAGCCCTGTGCCAAGTTGGAGCTGGACCCCTCCATGCCCCTTGACATTATGCGCAGGCTTTCTGGCGGGCTTTCCAGTGCACCAAACATTTTGTTGTGTACATCCATCAGGCGTCTTCTGTAGCCTGGCCCATCAAAGCCATCATCTGGCTCCTCTGCAGCAGAACTAGTTTACGACTTTGCCCTCCAGCGATCTGGCACCTGCGGTATCCGTTCCCCCCGCCCCGGCTCCTGCACACTTGTGCCTGGTTTCTCACCACGTGCAGATCCCTCCTCTATCCTAGCCTCTAAAGTATGTGCAGAGTCAGTCTCTGAGCTGGTGGCTGCGAGTGTAAGACAAGTGGCAATGTGTCTATATCATCACTGACATCTTCCTCTGCCTCCTCTAACCGAGCAGGTTCCAGTTCTTGGGTACCTGAAATGACAAAGGGACATGGGTTGAGTTAAGGTGCGGGGAGAGGAGAAAGTAAGACGTGCGTGCTCACATCATCTGCAGCACGTGAGTCAGAAAAGATTGTGGGATGAGAGAGAAGTGGGAAGCGAGAAGGAGGTTTCGGTGCAGAGACCCTCATCATCGAAACCTTCAGGACCGCCAGTGGCCACAGCCGCTGTGACAGCCCGCCCAATGGTCGCCAGCACTGTCTCTTCCATGGGAGTGAGGACCCGTAGGCGTGCCTGTCCTCCCCCAGATCTTTTCTGCTGCCTGTTGTTATGTGCCACCTTCTCCTGCAAGAAAGAGGGAAGAGTGTCAGTGAGTGTCCTGCAAGATGTTTGGGTGATGTGGATGTCATGGTTGAATAGCTGCCAGTGTGTGTGACCTGTGAGTTGTGGGACTGCAGCTTGCAAGAGTGGTACTGTGTAAGGGTAAGATCCAACTCCGATTTGATGAGTTGTGTACTGATGGAAAGAGTTTGTTGGTAGGTGGATGATGGGGGTGTAGTGTTTGGAGCAGTGGATGAGGTTAGTGGCGCAGTTGGTAGGATATGCCACTTGACAGTTGAACTCACTCACCTTGACCACTCGTGTCAAATCATTGAACTTCTTCCTACACCCATGTGCGTGGTATGATACTCCTAACATTTACTTTGTGCATGACTTCCTCCCACTAACTCTTCATCATGTGTCTGGAGGGCCTCCTGCCCCCACTATGGAAAAAGGATGCCCCTCCGTGTGTCCACCTCTTGTACCAAGGCATCTAGTGCGTCGTCTGAGAACCTTGGTGCACACTTTCTCGCAGTCGCAGCCATTCCTCACTTTCCTGCAGCACAGAGTTAGTTGACAAAACAAATTCCAGCTCTCCCTGCAGCCACAGTGCACCTCCCCTTTAAGAGGTGCAGGCTGCCTTTAAGTAATGCTAGCCACTCCCGATATCGGGGCCCCCTGCTGGTGCGTGCAGCCGGTCAACAGTGCAGGTAGCGCTGGTTGCACACAGCAATCATGTAGATCATCAGGCAGCACGAATACTATATGCTGCCTGCATCTTAACCAACAGGCACGGGTTAATCGCCCATTTTCAGAGCTTAACTAATTTAACTCTCGTACTGTCTTGACTTGTAGATGTCAACTTGGGTGAAATACTGGAGAGTGACTGATGCATGTGAATTCATGCAGCTACAAGTAAAGAGAGGAGGGGACAAAATAGATAAAGGTGAGAGAGAAGCTGTATTGTTGGGCTATCTAAGTGAGTATAACATTGCCATTGACCTTTCAGAAGATCACAGTCCTGTCTTGATCAAAGCAGAAAACAGTTCTTTTCTCCCACTAAGATCCCTCACGCTGTTGTATTAAAACAGCAGAAAAAGTTGAACATTCTTACGTAAATTAGTTAACTCTTATGCCTAAGAGAGAATTTTCTCTTGTTTTGATGTCTCCCGATTCAGACTTAATGCTGTTACATATCAAAAAATAAACCAGGTTTTTCCTTTACCCATTCCTAGGAGTATTCTGATATTTAAAAAAATATTTTTGAGGTATAGCTATGTTTCATCTTAGTGCCCACAGATATACCAGAGCAGAGCTGTAGTTCATATTTACAAATTAGCTGACTGCTCTGCCACAAAAGGAGAAAAAAACAGGAGCCAGAAATAAGAAAGAGAAACTGAAGCAATGATTAAAGTATTACTGACCTTGAATATGGAGGCAAATCAACAACCTAACAGTTTGTTTTAGACCTGCTCTTTGATTCATAAAATGATGGTCTGTCTGGTTTATTTATGATTCAAGGAAAATGACTTCTTTTTCTTTTGATATGAAGAAAGTTCTAGGCTTTAGTCATCTCCCAACTCTGGGTTCTGTTTCTAGGCAAAGATTTTGAAGATGGTTGTGTATCTCTTTTTTTTTAACATTTTCCCTTTAGGGCACTGCACAAACACTGACCCTGTCCTTTGACAAACCTTAGCTGTACAAAATGTAATAAGCCCTGCTCTGTATGGTGCGTGGTGAGCCATATTCTCTGTTCTGACAAAGACAGCTCAGCACCATTTGATGTCTGGTAGCTGGTTGTGGATAATGGTGCATCTTGGGACCCTTGTCATTCTTGTCAATAAAACGGCCTCAGGAAAATACAGCAAAGCTACCTTTTGATTCACCGTCTTCCCTTCTTCCCAAGACATTTGTAAGCCTGTGGTCAGTTAGGTCAATTTATCCCAACCTGATGTGCCTTGATAATGGCATCATGTCTGACAAAAAATTCTGACAGACTGCAACATGCCTTCTGTTTATTCAGTGTTTGTGTGTGCTTGGGAAGGAGAGGTGTGTGGAGAGGGCGGTGTGGGGGTGGGGGGGTGCAGGAGGAAGGGTTGTTGCATCACTTCTGAATGTGATACAAAGCAAGCATGAAATGCTGATCATTTTGTTTGGCTTCAAATTTAACAAGGTTCTCATTTTCTCTTTTTTTTTGTTGTAATTAAGCTCCTGAGAGTTGCTCGCGCGGCCTGACTTAATTTTCCGTTTGTTGCATGGAAATGCTGGAGCACTTCAGACATCTAGCAGCGTTTTAAGCTTCACAGCACCTCATTCAGGCTGAGCTCGTATCTGGGAAGAGAACAAAAAGGCTATTGGTGCTAACTCCTGGGTTGATGGACCGACTTATCTTGACAGGAAGGTCCCGGTGGCCTTGAAGGCTTTAAAAATTGCCCACCTGTAGCTGTAGTGGTCGTGGGAGGGGGAGGCTGGGGATGTGGATGGAAGAGTTATTCAAATTTGCTGGTTACTTGCAGTAAGAAGCACTCAGCTGAGTGTTTGCACATGGTATTTCGACCACAGTGCCTTGGCTGGAACTATAGCACCACTGTTTATCTTTCTAATATTCCTGTACTTTTTGATTGGATTCTTTTTGGAAATAAATAGAAACTGTACAGTTTACTTCAACTGACAGTATTTACATTTTACATTTTTGGAAATAAACAGAAACATTTCAAATACTAACAATGAAATTTGACATCTGACGTTTAATGGCAACTTGTCACAACGAACTCTTTTCGCTAATCCTTCAATATGGCACATGCAAACGGAGACATGAAAAACATGGCTGAAAAGAAAGACATTGCTCTTTTCACAACCTCAGGGCAGCTGCAAAGGGCTTTCGAGCTGTTTTCACATTAGCGATGCAGAATACAATTCAATCATTTTCTTAATTTTTCGAAGGAAAATGAGAATTCATCCAGTTTTTTTCCCCCCCCCCAGATTGTGGAATAATAGTAATAAACAAAACTAGAGGATTGCTGTGCATCCATAACTCCTTGATTGTTAAGTGTCCTTGCAGCCTTTTGAACATACAAGCTTTCTGGCGTGTGAGTTTATCATAAGTTAATTCCGATAAAGTTTTTACGTTCCATATAATAAAGTGGAATTGATGAAAGATGCATAATAACAAAACAGTTCTCATTTCACATTACTCTGACCGATCATACAAATTGTGTTTGAACATCAGCTACCTTAAAAAAAAACTGTTCAGTTGACACCACTTCAACAAATCACTCCTTTTGCTGCACAAAATAACAGCTGGTTTAATTGTTTTTTCTTATAAATGCTATCAGCAAATTCATTTGCTTTTGGATCTGTATTGAAAGTCCACATGGAGGAAATATGCTGTTTCCTGGATCCTGTCATAATTGGCTTCAATTGAAAATATGTATTAAATCCAAGTGGAATCCACAATGGGGTGTTCAATAGTTTCAGTTATTAATTGTCCGGTTCATCCTTATTCTAGTGGGTGATTTTAATCTGAATCAGACATTGATTAGTCTGATAATAGCCTAGCCTAGTGCTAGGCTATGACACAGTACCCCATGTCTGGGCACTAAATGAGTGTTCAAGGATGAATTTCGGGTGGCGATACCCCGCGCCCGATTCCCCCCACCCACCTGAAGTACGCCAGCTGCCAAGTTGGAAGTTGGCGATTTCCGCGTGTCCAGGGAACCCATCTGAAACAGGCAATAGGCCTAACGCCTGTTTTAGGACCCTGCTGTAATATTCAACAGAAACTGGGTGAATGATCTGCCTCTGGGTCTACTGCGGCCTAACCAGCAATCCATAGCTGGAGGCGCTGATGGAAAGATCATTTTTATTTTTACTCACCGTAATATGGAGCAAGGAGAAGCAGGAGTGCTCCTCCTTTCTTCACAGCAGTACTGCAGGCTGTTGCCAGCTCAAACTCGACCCCCTCCCCCTCTCATTTGCCCCCTATCTTCCCACCCCCAGGACCTACCTGAGATCTAGCGCGGTGTCCGAGCCGGGTGATTTTTGCGAATGCCCCGTCCGGTGAGCTGCATTGGGATGCTTGATTGATGCCTGCAGCGTGCTGCTTTTATGAAAATGAGGGCCAAGGCCCAATTTGAAGCAAGCCTCAAACGGCCGTCTTCGGGCACTGGTTTCAGGCAGGCCGCCCACTTCATGCGGTTTTTGGCACAAAACCAATTTCTCGCAATTGTGATGATGCCGATGAAAATCTGTTTTGTAACCATCATAATCAATGTGTATAAATTATTTTCAATCAACATAATTTAATGTCTTGCAGGAATATATATCTACACTAGTGGACTGCTGTTGTGGTAAGTCAGATAATACGTTGTTTTATAAGGACATTTAACAATCATGCAATATATTATTCTATTTACAAGGGTGAGCTGTGTGTAATGTGGCTTGTCCCTTTAAGGCTGGAAAGTTTTATTTACTGTAAATAACTGACATCCCCAGCTCATTCGAACATACGAACATACGAATTAAGAGCAGAAGTAGGCCATTCGGCCCCTCGAGCCTGCTCTGCCATTTGATAAGATCATGGCTGATCTGATTGTGACCTCAACCATACCTTCCCATCTACCTACTATAACCTTTGACTCCCTTGTTAATCAGGAATCTATCTAACTCAGCCTTAAAAATATTCAATGACCCTGCTCCACCACTTTCTGGGGAAGGGAGTTCCACAGACTCACAATCCTCTGAGAGAAAAAAATTCTCCTCATTTCCATCTTAAATGGGAGACCCCTTATTTTTAAACTGTGGCCCCTAGTTCTAGTCTCTCCCACAAGGGGAAACATCCTCTCAGCATCTACCCCTTCAAGTCCCCTCAGGATCTTATATGTTTCAATAAGATCACCTCTCATTCTTCTAAACTCCAGTGTATACAGGCCCAATTTGTCCAACATTTCCTCATAAGATAACCCCCTTATCCCAGGAATCAGTCGAGTGAACCTTCTCTGAACCGCCTCCAAAGCAATTATGTCCTTCCTTAAATAAGGAGACCAAAACTGCACACAGTATTCTAGATGTGGTCTCACCAATGGTCCGAACAACTGTAGCAAAAAATCTCTGCTTTTATATTCCATTCCCCTTGCAATAAATGACAACATTCCATTTGCTTTCCTAATCACTTGCTGTACCTGCATACTAACTTTTTGTGATTCTTGTACTAGGACACCGAGATCCTTCTGTACCTCAGAGTTCTGCAATCTCTCTCCATTTAAATAATATACTGCTTTCCTATTCCTCCTGCCAAAGTGGACAAGTTCACTTTTCCCACATTAAACACCATCTGCAAAATTTTTGCCCACTCACTTAACCTATCTATATCCCTTTGCAGACTCCTTATGTCCTTTTCACAACTTACTTTCCTACCTACCTTTATCTTATCAGCAAATTTAGCAACCATACATTCGGTCCCTTCATCCAAGTCATTGATATAGATTGTAAATAGTTGAGGCCCAAACACTGATCCCTGTGGCACTCCACTCATTACATCTTGCCAACCTGAAAATGACCCATTTATGCCTACTCTCTGTTTCCTGTTAGCTAACCAATCCTTTATCCATGCTAATATGTTACCCCCTACACTATGAGCTCTTATTTTGTGTCGTAGCCTTTGATGTGGCTCCTTGTCAAAAGCCTTCTGGAAATCCAAGTACACCACATCCACAGGATCCCCTTTATCCACATTACTTGTTACTTCCTGAAAGAACTCTAATAAATTAGTCAAACACTATTTCCCTTTCACAAAGCCATGTTGACTCTGCCTGATTGCATTGAGATTTTCTAAGTGCCCTGCTATAACCTCCTTAATAATAGATTCTAGCATTTTCCCTATGACAGATGTTAGGCTAACTGGCCTGTCGTTTCCTGCTTTCTGTCTCAATTGCAGGGTACTCTGTTGCTAGGGAAATTTTTCTGAAACCAATATTTTTTCTCATTTTTTAATTATCTTTGAGTTCCTGAAAGATAGCTGCATGTCAAAACTTCTATAGACATACACTGGAAAATATCTGCAGAGCTATAAGGGTCAATTTTGCAAAGCCCCACTACTGTAACACACGCTGCCAAAACTTACCTTATATGTCCCAAGCTATTATACTGTCAGTTCCGGGCTTCAGCTGCCTGTGAAGCAGGTCTACATGGATCGGTGGTGCAACCTCGCTTTACATAAGCACAGAAGCCACCGGAAATCCAGGGCTCCTAATTGGCGGGATGCCTGTCCGCGGAAAAGATGTGGGCAGCACACCAATGAGGGCTAACTATCAGAATGGTTCAAGCCTCTCACTAAATCCATCGGGCAGGAGGCCCACTTGCCCTGCCCACCGAATATCCAAACGCGCTAGAAGTGAAAATCAACCTCCATTTGTTTAGAAAGATCACTGAATCTAGGACAGTACAAGTAATACAACGAACGCTGTTCATGTCTGAAAATGTGGGGTCTCTTAATGAACTACTAGTGCAGAAAAACAGATAGGAAGAATTTTCACAAGCAGACAATGGGGTTGGATTTCAACCCTAAATTATTATAAATGAGACCCTATAGATGACTATTATGCACTGTCTGAAGAAAACAATCTATTACACATAAACATATGAGCCAAGCATAATTAACTCAAGCATGGACTTCCAGTGTATCAAGCCATGTCCCATTCATTCATAGGATTCCTAGTCCAAGTACAACATTTAAATTGGAAATATTGACATATGTTCCCTAATTATCTAAACTTTGAATGCTGAGTACACTAAATTAAGCTGATCAATTACAAAGTTCCACCCGGAGATAGCAGCACATTTCAGACGTTTAAATCCTTAATTGTAAAATACGTGTTTTTGTTCGGTATGATTGTTTAGACTTGGTGAATGAACTTTGGTACAAAGATTCGTAAATTACTTATTTTCAAAAGGAAATTAGAGAAATTCTGAACCAAGCACAAACGTATATATTCATCAAGTTTCATCGGTATTATTAAGAACTATAAAAATATAAGCAAAAGTGTAAGCTATACAGTAACATTGTCCCACATTGTTAAAACTCTACTGTGTTTACTATTAACTTGCTACCTCTGAGCTCAGAAATGTGAACTTGTTAGCCCTCTATGCACTAGATTGATTACACAATTTTTAAATAACACAGGTCTGTTCCATTTAAGATGCGTCTGCAGAAATTCAATTGGTTTGTACACTGATTGCTGTGAGACACAAACAATGGAATATGTGATGCAATAAAATATTCTAAAAAGAAATCCAGAAAAATAATTTGGAGGAAATTTTAACTCTCCCCACTTGGTGGGAATAGAGTTGTCCAGCAGTTAAAATGGAGCCTCATGCACTAATGCTAATCGTGGTTCTATGATGTCAATGATACTATTTTAACCCCGTCCTGAGCGAGGCACCAGCCATGGCTACCCCCTCGGTGACACCTGGTCTGAAGGCAGCGGAGGCCCTCCAAGGTAAGTAAAATACTTTCCTCAGTGGGGCCAGGAGAAGCAGGAGAGATCCTCCAGACCCCACAAGGAAAGTCTGAGGCTCTGCTGCCGTGGGCTCCCCACCCATGAGACGCTGCCAAACACTCCCCACCCCTACCCCCCCCCCCCCCCCCCCCGTGACTTACCCGCATGCTGGCAAGCCTTCCCTTAGTGAACTTCCTTACATCTGCCATCCAGCTGCCACCTTCTGTCCATTTCAGATGGGCAGCTGACATGTAAATGTAAAGGAGTTAAAATAGCCTGGGCCTGAATTTTCTGACAGCAGGTTTTTTAATCTAATTGGAGAAGAGGATTGCAAACAGGGACCCAGGTTTTCAGGTGGTGTTGAGGAGGTGCTTGTTGAGCAGGTAAACAGCAAGAAGAATGTTGACCGGAGGTCACCGGTTACGGTTATTGGCGTAGTACAAAGAGGAGAAGAGTCAATTCTCTCTTAACTCTCTATTCGCTTTTTTCACGCCGTTAGATCATATACATATAGCTTATATGTCTGGTTAGATATAGACATGCAGTTTGCACCAGGTTATACAGTTTTATACCCAAACTAGGATCTAAACGCACACCCACTAGGTTTCTCTGACACTCCCTGAGTGGTCACAGAATATAAAGGATAATACCTGAAATACCCAAAAAGGAGAGCTGACACTGACCAGGCGTTCCGTTCTCTCTCTCTCTCGACGTCATCTCTACATCCCTGATGTAGGTTCTTCCACTTCCACGATGGTTGGTCTCCGGAGTCTTCGCTCTCTCTTTTTCAAGGTTTCTCTGACACTCCCTGAGTGGTCACAGAATATACATCGTCTCTACGACCCTGACGTAGGTTCTTCCACTTCTGCGATGGTTGGTCTCCGGAGTCTTCGCTCTGGCTCCACGCCCCAGATTCTTCATTCTTATTCCGAATCTTATCTCTTCAAACTGTGCTGTCTCTCTCTCCCGTTGGTTTAGGCTTGCTCACCTAGTCTGCGTCTTCTCCTCATTGGCTCTGTCCCAAGGACTTAGGTAGCATTACCTCATTACTCCTTTTCTAAATAAGGATTTGTGTCTTATCACATCTCCTTTGTCTTTCACAAAAATTAGCTAATTCAAACTGGTTCCAGCCAGCTCAGGCCAGCAACTGAACTCAGGTTACTTCAGTTCAAAAGTTGCTCTTGCCTGTGTGTCAGCAGCTGATGTCTCAGGTTACTGCAGCCCCTGGCCAACAAGAAGATCCTCTTTCCCGGTCATGAGCACTGGATGCCCAGGCAAATAGCGCAGTGGCAAGAGTAGTGATGGCTGCCAATGTCATTGCAGGACCTGGCAGCAATGCAAGAAAAAATTCAATGACCTACCAAAGCAGCTAATGTAAGACTCCCTTCACATCTCTTTTACTCTCTGCTCAGCCCTGCTCCACCATACTTCAGCCCAGCATGACTAAAATACTTCCCTCCCCCACTTGCTGTGTCTCTCCTCCAGTCACAGCAGGACACTTCAACAATTCTTTCTGTTTGCACTTGACAATGACCACACACCTCACAATGACTTCCCCCTCTTCCCCACACTCTCACCATGCTAAGCTGCCTCACACATCTTCAGGGCACACAGTAACCCACTCCCACTCTTCTTGTAGGACAAGCTGGCACTCAACAGGAGGGACAAGGCAGAATCTGGAGGAGGATCAGTATCAGTGCAAGTGCTCGTGTTGAAGGAGGAGGCCACCATCAACATCATTGACAGAGGGAGGGCATGTAACGTGACTGATGGAAAGAGTGAAGTACACGCGCTGCAGGTTGTTAGGCCTCTCCCCTTCCTTCTCTGCTCACTCATTCTACATGACAATATGGTGCTGCATATTGCCACCTCTCATTGGCTACTACCTACCCATGACATTACAAGCTGCATTGGGAAGTTTGATTGGCGCCTGCAGCTCGTTGGTTTTATGGAAATGAGGGCCGAGGCCCAATTTGGAGCAATGGTGTGTTTCATGGGTTTGCATTTGATGAATCATCAAACACAAGTAAGCAGGAGCAAGCGAAGGTATCAAGGAGATTCTGGGAAGTAGCTCCCTGTGGGGTTAAACTGGTGACTTAACTCTGCTGCAGAGGTCAGGGCAAAGACTTCAAGGGCCCTGCCTTTAAAAGGAGGTTCTTCCTTGGCAGGCTGTGGAGCAATGTGTGTGCAGTCCCTGGACTTGGAAGGCTGCCCATAGTTTGTGGGCAGGTTGTAGAACTGTCAATATCAATACAGATGACAAACAAAATGGACTTTGCATCATGAAACCAGCTAGGACTTGATTTGCATATGGTTACTAGGCACCCACCGGTTTTGGGTGGCAGCGGTGGCCACCTAAATTACATCAGCTGGGCACTTGGAACAAATTCAGTGCAAACTTTTAAACAAATTTTCGTGGCACCGCCGCCCCATTCACAATGAGAAATGGGGCACACGATGTGTGACAATACAACAACCAATACTCCAATTTGCATTTAGAACATGTCTTTAACATTGGGAAATGTGCGATGGGAAAATGTATCCTGAGCCAAAGAAGGGAGGATTAGGAAGGGTGATCAAAAGTTTGTTCAAAGAGAAAAGAATCTTAAAGAAGGAGAGGGAGGCAGAGAGGTGAACGGGTTTAGGGAAAGAATTCCAGAGCATGGATCTTAGGTAGCTGAAACACTATCACCAATGGTGGGGTGAAGGGACAGCAGGTTCCACAATAGTGAGAGTCAGAATAATGGATAGTTCAGGAGGGTCGGAGGAGATTACAGAGATAGAGATGGACGAGCCCAAGGACAGATTTAAACATAAGGATTGGAATTTTAAATTTGAGGTGGTGGGAGATCACAGGCTAATGTAGGTCAGTGAGAACAGGAGTGAAGGACAAACGGGACTTGATGTAGACCAGGTTATAGTCAAGAGTTTTGGACGATCTGAAATTTATGGAAGTTGGAGGATAGGATGCTGCCCAGGAGAATACTGGAGCAATCAGTTTGGAGATGACAGAAGTGTGATTGTGGGTTTTAGCAGCAAATGGGCTGAGGTATGGCAGAAGTGGGACTATGTTACCAAGATGGAATTAGGTGGTCTTTGTGTTGGAGATACTTAACGAGTAGAATTTTATGAGGCTCTACACCACTGGTGGCTGCTCGCATACAATGGGTAGTTTTGCAGAAAATCAGACAAAAAAAGTTATTTAAGCCGACAAAATTATGGTGTGTTTAACTGCACGTCAGAATTTCTAGCTTTTAATTCTTTGATTATGGTGTATGCTAAATAACTGCTTACCTCCACATTATGCATGGTTCTCTTCATTTTAATCAACTAGATCATGTTCAGTGTCAATTTTTATTTTAAATTTATTTTAGATTCAGCCAATTTTCCATAATTGATAGACACCAAATCATGGGGAGCATGGCTGTGGTTTCCCTATGTGTGTTCTCAGTAGGTGGGTCTTCCCACTGGGAGCACACATTCATAAAATGGGCCTATATTCTTTGGAGTTTGGAAGAATAAGAGGGGATTTCATTGCAACGTATAAAATTCTTAGAGGACTTGACATGGTAGATGCTGAGAGATTGTTTCACCTGACTGGAGAGTCTAGAACTAGGGGTCATAGTCTTAAGACAAGAGGTTGGCCATTTAGGACTGAGATGAGAAAAAATGTCTTCACTCAGAGGGTGGTGAATCTTTGGAATTCTCTACCCCAGAGGATTATGGATGCTTAGTCATTGAGTATATTCAAGATTGAGATCGATAGATTTTTGGACACTAAGGGAATCAAGGGATATAGGGATAAGGCAGGAAAGTGGAGTTGAGATAGAAGATCAGCGATGATCTTATTGAATGGTGGAGCAGGATCGAGGGGCCGTATGGTCTACTCCTGCTCCTATTTCTTATATTCTTATTTTCTTACAGAATCAACTCTTAATAATACACTAGTAGTACACTAAGATACAAGCCAGAGCATATAGCACATTGAAAAATAGCACATCGTATTCTTTGGAAATATCTCATGTTGTAGGATGCACTGTTTTATGGTGATTGGAACATTATACCATGTAATGTACAGTCTGCACTTTGACAGGTATTTTCAATGTTAAAGGTGTCACACTGTGTAACACACAATAGCTGCTATTTTATAGTGACAGTAAATCACCCTGTCTGCACTCTGTAGATTTATAATGCAGTCTGGTCACTAGGTTCCCACTAATCACTCAAAATGCTTCTCAATTTTTCAGAGAGAGACAGAGAGAAAGGCAAAGATGTCAGGAACAAAAAAAGAGAGAACAAGAGAGACTAGAGTCAAAGAGGAGATGAGAGGGAGAAAGAGTGTGTCTTTCCTCATGTAATGCCCCTTCAATTTTCAAAAAAAATGTCAGTTGAATTCTAAAGCTAGCGAATTATCTCACCTGTGTTTTGTTGATAGTTAGAAATGCTTAATGCTAATGGCTTACACCTGCAAGACACCAGAATTATTCTCAAGGGTTCTCTCGATCTACTGCTGTAACCTTGGCGTAAGATCGTCAAGAACCCCAGATACACCACATAAATGGAGTCTCTGCTGACCTGTTGAAGTTACAGTGGTCATTCAGAAAAACCCCAGAGAAAGGTATAACACCTACAGTACAGAATGAGTGAGACACAGAAAGGAAGAGACAAATAGAAAGCCAGGCAAGCAGTTTCTTGTCTCATTCTAATCTGATTTCTCTTTTATTTTTGAAAAAAGGTTGCATTTTGAAAGGCCTTTTTGAGAGAAATAGATAAGAAGGTGGAGCAGAAGGGGAAGGTAAAGGAAGCTGATTGAAGCCTTTGGCCTCTCATCACCTTCTCTTGGGAGGACAGACTGGGAGTGAGAGTGGGGTGAGTAGAAGGAAGGTTAAGAGTGAGGTGAGTGACAGCTCCTTGCTGCATACAAAGCCTCGGATAATTTACCCCCATTATTTGAGTAATGAAAAGGCTCAGGCGTAACCTTTAGGGGTTATGGTTGGCTTGTGATAAATCACAGTGGTAAGTTGCTGTGGTAAAACCATAACTGCACAAAACTACTGTTGACCTCATCTGCCACCAAAAATAGTGGCATTGATATCCGCGTGGAGTGGGTAATTGACCCACTCCTTTTTAATTACCCGCCCTGTTTCTCCAGGTGATGGGAGTAAAAACTCCCCCCTTGGTTTCTATTAATTCAGAACATATTGATAAAATAATTTTTAGGAGCAGGCAAACCCTAATGGTCCTTTTCCAAGGATGAACCCCACCATTACCTTCTCACCATATCCCTCAATCCCTTTTCTCTCCAAAAACAAATCCGATGGTCTCCTAAATCTATTTATACCGTTTGCTTCAAGGATCTTTCCTGGTAACTTATTCTACAACTTTATTGCCTTTTGGTGAAAAAAATCTTCCTGACCTCCCTTCTTTCTGTGAACTTCATAATTTTTAACTTGTGTCTCTTGGTATTTAAAACTTTCACTATAGGGAACAATCTTCCTCAATCAATTTTGTTAAAACCCTTCATAAAATTCAAAATCTCAGTCACATGACCTTCATTTGTTTCTTTTGATCTCAGAGATGTTGCTAAACAACTTCATCTTTAATTAACTGTCAATTTTTGGGGGGGTTGAAGTTTATCTAATCATGTGCACATTACTTTAAACTGTGAAGTTGTTAAATCCGGAACACATTTTGCACTGAAGTGTTCTGTAAACAAATAAGTAACACCCTTACCATGTGGAGAAAATTCTGGTTGGGCTCCCAAGACTTGCTGCTTGAGATTTCGATATTTGACATTTGAGAAAAGATTTGCTTTGGTCACTATGTACAGTAATATTGGATATATGTTCATTAAAATTTCCTCTGGTCAGTGCTTCCAGTCAAATCATAAACTCATTCAAAGAGACTTTTCACCAAAATCTTAATGACAGCGCTTTAGCATTATAATAATAATTCTTCTCTAACGTAGACTGTGATTACTGAAATTTTACTGAAAATTGCTAAATCTTAATAAATACAGCCCAAAGTATCTATCTACTTCCAGTGTAATTGTGATTAAAGCTGTAGTGAAGCCCCTAGTCTATACAACATTTTCCAAAATAAGCGATTGACAGCTGATTGAGGATCTATCCATCTGCTACAATAACTTATCTAAATACCACAAAAACTGAAGCTACACTAAATTTAGATATCACTAAAAGGCCTCCGATGTTAGTTGTCTCTTGAGATCATTGATCGCTGACATTTACAGTCTAATCAGTTTGAGAAATACAATGCTGCGTTGTCGATGTTGGCCACCATATGCTAGATATGGTAATAGCATGGCGATCATGTTACTGGGCTAGTAATCCAATGGTCTCAGCTAACAATCCAGTGAACGTTGAGCAGTGCCCCATGGTTTCCCAATATGCATTGAACATGTGTGTATTGTAGGAACAGTGCCCGATTAATTGCCCGAAGAGTATCTTCGAGATTCGTAGTAGAAATGCCCTAAAATGTGTCTAAAGTGGATTTTTAGCTTGAAAGATGACCACACAAAATGGAATTCAAATTTTGAACTAAATGCTGGGATAGGCTTTTAGCTAACCAGTTCTCAGATAGTTCAAGAAATGGAAAAGCTATGAACTAATTAATGCCATAAAACTTCTAGGTTAATTGCCAGGAAGATTTATGTTTATACAAACATTCCTTACTGCAATAAAGTTGTGCTGTTCCCCATTTCGAATAACATTTGGTGAAACATCAAGTTGTCAAAATCGTAAAGAACATCAGTAGGTGGGTCGTAAAAACCTCAGACTCAAGACTTGCTATGGGAATAGCCAAGCTCCAGTAACTCAATGACAGTCACAGGACCTTACATTTATCAGTTTTGATTGGCAGATGGAGGGAAAGACCTTCTGACACAGATATCACCCTGATTGGTTAAGTATGGAGAGTTCCCATTGAAATTAAAATATAAGCTATAGGTTTCTGCACCCTTCTGTGGTAGACAGTCAGTCGTAATATTTTTCAAGAGCAAGCAAGCTGTCTCTCTCTTTGTCTTTATAGAAATAACAGCCTCTCTGTTAGTTCACTTAGGTTCTCTTTGTACTGTAATAATCTTTTCCTGATAGACGCAGAAAGATGCCTTTACAGGTGCAGCCTATTTGGACAATGAGTAAGATACCAAGTTAGCTTATGAGACTATACTAGCCAGTTTGCTAGTGTCACTTAATTTTAGAAGTGCCTGAGATCAGAGAAAGGTGAGAGTGGAGCTAGCTCAGATATTGTGGCTCATGTGTAAGGTGGGTTCAGCAGAACCGAAGATCCAAGAGGAACAAATGACCCTGCAGCCAAAAGGGGGCTCATTGACTCGACTTTCCAGGAGCTTTTCAGTGAAGAAAGGAGACTGACTCAACTATGTCGTTCATAAAGACAAGGTCGTGTAAGCTCTGAAACATTGCTAATCACAAGTATCTAGACAATAATCTATCCAATAAACTGCCAATTAAAGCTGTCAGCTATCTAGGGGTTTAAGCCTAAATTAGCTTCATGAACTGTAATATTCTCAGACTCTGATCACTGCTCTAATTAATACTCAGCGACTGTTAATGCTGATTTATAGTGATACACTGAATTGCCTGCGTAACTTCGGCTACTCATTTTGGTAAGTGACTCTGTCTATTAATGATTCACTATTCAGATTGCTAGATAACTCTTACTACATCTATTCATATTTATTAAGCGTTTGTGTACCCAACTTTAAGCTTATGTTGTTATTTTGTAACCAATAAACAGTCTTATAGTGCATGACCGGTTGTCTGACATCTTCCTTGATGATTCAGCAAGAAAGGTTTGATTCACTCACTCAGTAGCTTGTAGGTATCCTAATCGGGGGTTAAACTAAAACTTAAATTTAAGCTGAGCTGGTTAGTGTAAGGAGCATTTGGGCGACCAGATCTAGACACCACCCACTCCTAGACAGTTCCTTGCGAGGGTGTTAGGGATTCATCGCGTTCCTCAGCATACTGAAACCCAGCGTTCTTCTTACAACATGGGGTCTTGCAAAATTTACCCCTGTGCCTTGTTCAATATTTCCTGTGCTTTTTTCCTGTGTACATATGAGTGTAAATTCATAGTGTTACATAGTATTTACAGCACGCTAACAGGGTATTCGGCCCAACAGATCTATACCGGTGTTTATGCTCCACACGAGCCTCCTCCCACCTTGCTTCATCTCACTCTATCAACATTTCCTTCTATTCCTTTTTCCCTCATGTACTCATCTCGCTTCCCCTGAAATGCAATATTGGATAGGATAAATTCGCCAAATAAAAAGTGTAAAAACAACTCATTTGCTGTAATTCTTTGACTTTTCATTTTCGCTTGCCGAGTCCTGACTGCCTGGATCCTGAGATAAGTGAATATGTGTTGAAACAAAACAGCCACTGAGATTCTCAAAGGCTGAGAAAATACATGGAAACTAAAAATGTTTTTGCAGTTTTTACAGGCACTGGGAATTCTGTGGAGCACGAAATCTACAGAATTCCTTCCCCATATCTATATTCCCATCAGAAAAACTTTAATATACAGAATGGGAGTGCTGTGATAATCTATATGCGCATTAGAGTTAATTCACGTGCTAAGTGTGCATTAAAGTGTAACAATTTAATGTATTAGTATTAATGAAGCATTGTTGCATTTTCACCCATGCTCTTTCAGGGGATTAATATATGTTAGCAATATATATAGAAGCAAAGTTGGCAGTTTTTTTGCTTGTTTAGTATCATTTAAAGATGAACTTGCAAACTTGCTCATGCTTGCTTTTCAATCCGCATCATGTTAATTACTTCCACAATAAAGGTGCCGTTTAGGCATCAGAAAGTGGTGGCAGAGGAGGAGATATTGTAAAGAGTAAATCAACTAGTTCAATCCATGCAGCAGCTGGACTTTTGGATGAGGATGAGCAGCAGCGAAGAGCCAAGGAAGTGCAAGACCATCAGAGCAGGTCCATTAGGATTCACTACTAATGCAGGCAGCGTGGCTACAGCTGGTGGCAGAGCCACCTTGACCACCTGGAGAAGGTGACAAGTTTATGCCTCACCAAGGAAACCGTAGAGCAAAATCAGCTGTCAGTATCAATCCAAGTATATGACGCTCAACCTATTTGCCACAGGTTCCTTACAGGCAGCAGGAGGAGATTTAGTGATTGGTCAGTTTGCAGTGCACCGCTGGATTACCCAGGTCATAGATGTTTGTAAATACATTAAAATCAGTGCCAGCATGCAGCAACATGAAAGGCTGGCAGGCAATTTTGAAAGATGTTTCATTCCCACGATACAATTAACTCGATCCACGTAGACACTCAAGCATCTATGCAATATCCCATGGTATTCATCAATGGAAATGGATGCCATACGATGAACATTTAAATTCCTCCAAACTCCACCAAGAAATTATGAATGTGAATGGATAGTTTCCAGGGAGTGGATGGTTGACTCCTCGGAGATATGGCTTACCTACTCTTAAGACCATTGTCTGCCCTGATCCTCCAGCGCCGATCCAAAGCCATAATTTGCTAGGAAACTGATTATCATACACCACAGCAATGATGGTGGTGATCCAAGGAGCTCTGATGTGGCGCTAACACTCAAAAGCATCATTTACTCAATTTTTACTGGTAAGGCATGCCCAGAAGATAGGCTTTTGGAGGTTACATCCACAATTTAAAAAGAAACTCCATACACAATGCTTTGCTTGTGAATTGGAAACATTTCACAGGTTGGAGAACCAACGTATATGCAGCATAATCCAACTTAAATACACTTCAGTTTGAGATTTCATGGAGCTGTTTAATGGAAAATGATCAGTTTCCTTTATATATTTCTTATAATCACCTCCTTAGATATTGTGGCAATTTATTGTCTATAACATCCTGTTACTTTTTTCTAATGGTATATTTTTAATAATATCACAAATCAAATTCTGCTTTTAATACTTTTCCAACCTTTAAATTCTGTGCCCAGTACTAATGCTTGTAGCATGGTTGCAGTAAGGTTGGCTCAGTGGTAGTGTTCTCACCTACTGAGTCAGAGGTTGTGGGTTCATAGGCCCAATCCAGAGACTTGGGCACATCATCTAGGCTGACCCTTCAGTGAAGGAGTGAGATGCTGTCTTTCAGATGACATTAAACTGAGGTCCTGACTACCTTCTCAGATAGATGTAAAAGACATTATTTGAATAGCAGAGTGTTCTGGCCATTATTTATCACTGAAACAAATTGTCTGGTCATTATCTCATTGCTGTGTGTGGGACTTTGCTCTATGCAGATTGACTGCTGTGTTTCTTACATTATAACAGTGACTACATTTTCTAAAGTACTTCATTGGCTGTAAAGCACTTTGGGATGTCCTGAGGCCATGAAAGGCGTTATGTAAATGCAAGTTCTTTCTTTCTTTATTTGGGCCGCCTGCCGAGTAGTCCAATCAAAACCATAACATCGGTAAAAAGCGCTACCTGGGCAATACTGGCAGTGACTCACCAGCACCTTTATGCAAAAGTATTCCTGCAAGTGGCAATTAAAGTAACACAAATTCAGTAAATTCGTGATCAAGCACAACAACTTGCATTTATGTACCGCCTTTAACATAGTATAATCTCCCAAGGTGCTTCATAGGAGCGGTTATCAAACAAAATTTGACACTAAGCCACATAAGGAGATATTGGGACAGGTGATCAAAAGCTTGGCCAAAGAGGTAGGTTTTAAGGCGTATCTTAAAGGAGGAGAGAGAGGTAGAGAGGCGGAGAGGTTTAGAGAGGGAATTTCAAAGCTTAGGGCCTAGATAGCTGAAGGCACGGCCACTAATGGTGGAGCGATGAAAATCGGGGATGCGCAAGAGGCCAGAATTGGAGGAGCATAGAGATCTCGGAGGACCGTAGGGCTGGAGGAGATTTCAGAGATAGGGAGGGATAAGGCCATGTTTTAAATGGGGGGGAGGGGGAGCTCACATAACCAATTTTTTAGGGTTTTAGCAATGGTTCCAGGGGAGCAGCGCAAATGACCCAGGAAATTTTGGTGTGGTGTAAGTAATGGTGTAAGTCACTCACGCCCTAATTTCCTGGAACTTCTGTGCCAGAATAATGGTGTACACCATAGATGCGCCATTACTATGGTGCAAGTTTTCATGAAATTCTGGGCCATTTGCTGTGTTCAAACAATGGTTCTGAAATGCTACAGAACATAGCTGTCAAAAGAGGCATTTGCTTGTTTCTTAAAGATGAGCAGATACAATATCTGTCACAGAAGAAGGAAGCAGAGGAGGTCATGGAGGATAAACCAGTGGAAGCTCAGCAGCACTTAAGGAAGGAGCACTGGTTTGATTGAGCAGTTCTTTCTTTGAATTTGATTGGAATTTTCCAATAAACGAGCATACCTTGGTAACGCTGTTTATGTGGAAAGAAATAATTTTGAAGGTAAATACAGACTTCAAAATTCAGGGTGATTTGTTATGAATTTATTGTAAATAATAATGAAGATGCAATGCGTGTTTAACATGATGTGTTGTTGTACTGCCCCTTGTGGTATATAGATTAATGTGCAATAGTGTTTTGTATTCAACTGTGTGATGTACTATGGAAGAACTTCCAGTATCATATCACTATTGAGGCTTCCTGAGAGGTCAGCTGCAAATCTTCATTTGACCTTGATGTGTGGCAGACCCAGGTGGATCAGCATGTGTCCCAGAAATAGCCTATACCGGTTGCAAGGACTTGCCTAATTGCTTTCAAGTCCTTCTCCTACCACTTGTCCAGATTCAGCTGCGGGCAACGAACTGGCAACAACTTCAGAGCCACCTGTGTTGCTGTGTTTCCAGCTGCATGCCCCTGCTGGTAGCTGAGTTCTCATGTTGGCCACTCCTCCGTTCGAGCACATTGCAGTGCCACAAGGTCTCAATGCCACAGCAGCATGAAACTGAAGTATTTGTGAGCAATGCTGTAACTTTGCTAGCTGCCTGCATGTCTCAAGTCTGACCTCCAGATGCCACTGATGCTGTATGCTCAAAGATAATTCCTAGGTTAGAGAATCCTTGCTCTGCAACAACATCCAGTTTTGTACCAGCTGTTTGCATCTTACTCTACAAGCAGACAAGTGACTGGTTCAGCTGTGTGTGCTGGTAAAGAATCCTTTCTTTCATAGCCGATCCCATAGATCAGAACCACAAAGTAACCACTCAGCAGAACTAGTGGCTATACTACTGCTCAGCAGCAGCAGACTGTCGTTCTTCATAGTGTGTGTCTTTGGGCTGGTGTTTGCTTGAAATAACAAAGGTGATTAGTGCTGTAGTGATTTTTGTTGGGGGGAGGGTCTACTGCTCCTGGCATTGTGGCATATCTGAAGAAAAGGACACATGGCAAGCCAATGGGCATAGTTAGGTATGTGGTTGCTGTGCTGACAGTACCTCGCACATTTCAAGGTACAACACTCCTTGATTTACACCGGCTGAAACCCATTTGCAGAGAGAAAATGGCGTTTAAAATTATACAAACCTGGTGTGTATTTCTCTCCTCTACATTGCACATCATCTACATTGTACCCCTTCTCAGTTGATTCTCCAGTTAAACACCGAGAATTTCCTCAGCCGCTGTATCTTCATAGTATCATAGTAGGTACAGCACAGGAGGAAGCCCATTGTGCCTGTGCCAGCTCTTTGAAAGAGCTATCCAATTAGTCCCATTCTACTGCTCTTTCCCCAGAGCCCTGTAAATTTTTTCCCTTCAAATATTTATCCAATTCTCTTTTGAAAGTTACTATTGAATCTGCTTCCACCACCCTTTCAGGCAGTGCATTCCAGATCATAACAACCCACTGTGTAAAAAAGTGTTTCCTCATGTCGCCTCTGGTTCTTTTGCTGATCACCTCAAATCTGTGTCATTTGGTTACCAATCCTTCTGCCACTGGAAACAGTTTCTCCTTATTTACTCTATCAAAACCGTTCATGATTTTGAACACCCTCTATCAAATCTCCTCTTAACCTTCTCTGCTCTTTGGAGAACAACCCCAGCTTCTCCAGTCTCTCCACATAACTGTGGTCCCTCATCCATGGTACCATTCTAGTAAATCTCTTCTCCACCCTCCATAAGACCTTGACATCCTTCCTAAAGTGTGGTGCCCAGGATTGAACACAATACTCCAGCTGAGACCTAACCAGTGTTTTATAAGGGTTTAGCATAACTTCCTTGCTTTTGTACTCTATGCCTCTATTAATAAAGCCAAGGATCAGTACTAGGACCACTGCTCTTTTGATATATATAAATGACCTGGACTTGGGTATACAGGGTATAATCTCTATGGATCCCATATGCTTTTTAACAGCCTTCTCAACTTGTCCTGCCACCTTCAAAGATTTGTGTACATACACCCCCAGATCTCTCTTTTCCTGCACCCCCTTTAAAATTGTACCATTTAGTTTATATTGCCTCTCCTCATTCTTCCTACGAAAATGTATCATTTCACACTTCTCTGCGTTAAATTTCATCTGCTATATGTCTGCCCATTTCACCAGTCTGTCTATGTCCTCCTGACGACTGTTAATATCCTCCATATTGTGTATTACATTTCCGAGTTTCATGTCACCTGCAAATTTTGAAATTATACCCTGTATACCCAAGTCCAGGATATTAATATATATCAAAAGAGCAGTGGTCCTAGTACTGACCCCTGGGGAACACCACTGTATACTTCCCTCAGTCTGAAAAACAACCGTTCACCACTACCCTCTGCTTTCTGCCCCTTAGTCAATTTTGTATCCATGCTTCCACAATCCCTTTAATCCCATGGGCTTTGATTTTTCTAACAAGTCTATTATATGGTACTTTATCAAATGCCTTTTGAAAGTCCTTATACACAACATCAGCCTCACTACCCTCATCAACCCACCCCGTTTTTCATCAAAGAACTCAATCAAGTTAGTCAAACACAATTTTCCTTTAACAAATCCGTGATGACTTTCATTTATTAGCCCATACTTTTCCAAGTGCCAATTAATTTTGTCCCGGATTATTGTCTCTGAAAGTTTCCCCACCACCGACATTAAGCTGACTGGCATGTAATTGTCAGGTTTATCCCTCTCCCCTTTTTCGAACAAGGGTGTAACATTTGCAATCATCCAGTCCTCTGGCACCGCCCCCATATCTAAGGAGGATTGGAAGATTGTGGCCACAGTCTCCACAATTTCCACCTTTGCTTCCCTTCGTAACCTAGGATGAATTCTATCGGGACCGGGTGTCATTTCTACTATGTCTACTGCCAATCTTTTAAGTACCTCCTCTTTATCTATTTTTATCCTATCCAATACCACTACTACCTCCTTTACTCCCTCCGTAACCTCCGAAAGCTTGTGAATTTAAAATAAAATTGCTGGACTATAACTTGGTGTTGTAAAATTGTTTACAATTGTCAACCCCAGTCCATCACCGGCATCTCCACATCATCACCTCCTTTACTGCCACATTGACAGCATCCTCTTCTCTAGTGAAGACCGATGCAAAGTATTCATTTAGTACCTCAGCCATGTTCTCTGCCTCCACAAGAAGATCTCCTTTTTTGTCTCTAATCGGCCTCACCCTTCCTTTGACTACCCTTTCACTATTTATATATTTATAAAAGACTTTTGGGCTCCCTTTTATGTTAGCTGCTAATCTATTCTCATACTCTTTCTTTGCCCCTCTTATTTGTTTTTTTAGATCTCCTCTGTACTTTCTGTATTCAGCCTGGTTCTCTACTATATTATGAACCTTACATCTGTAGTAAGACTCCTTTTTCTGTTTCATTTTAATCTCTATGGCCCGGAAATGGCTCATGAAATAATGGCGAAGCTAACAGGGCAAATGGAAGAGCATGTTCTGATGAGCGCACATGCGCAGTCAAACACGAAAATCCGGAAATTGCTCTACCATTTGCCCTGCTCATTTGAAAGTTGCATGGGAAGGACAGCTCGCTGGCTGAATGAATGGACCAACATGAACTTGCTGCATTGCCCAGCTGGAAACAAACTAATCTCTCCAGAAAAAAGGTATGCTGGGTTAAACCAGGTCTAAACTAACTTTTGTCGGTGTGGTAAGGATTGATGATTGCAAAACAACCTCCCTGGCACTGAAAATTAACTTTTAAACATGTGGCGTCTCATTCTTCCCAATATTAATTATTGTTAGACATTTTTTTTAAAAATAATTAAAAATTTTAATTTTTTTACGTAGTCTTCCTGTCTCTTTTATCTCTGTCTTTTAATCTTACCTCTTTTTATTTTGCTTTCTCTAACTGATTTTATAGTGAATTTACTGATCTATCTGACACTTCCTGGTTCTTCGTCTGCACATCTTGTAAAGGATGCTTCACTTCCTGGTTCTGACTGCCCAGCTTGTCAGGGTGCTTCAAGCTGATTGGTTGAGTGGAGAGAGAGCTCCTTTCCCCGCTCTCACAGCTCACAGAAGCCTGGCAAAGACCACTGGACTTTTTGCAGCTCTCCGTTGAAGCAAGTTGACGTCCAGAAGCCCGCAAATAGTTTGTGGGTGAGTTTATAACTACCGAGCAGCGGGCGAGGTTCATTTGCCGCTCAGCTCAATTTCCAGGCCCAGTTCTTTAGTCATCCAGGGAGTTCTAGCTTTGGATGCCCTTCTTTTCCTGTCTACTCTGTACCTGAACCATCTCCCATGAAGGCTCTTGAAGGCCTCCCATTGTTCAATTACTGTTTTGCCTATCAATTTTTGATTCGAATCCACCTGGGCAAGATCCCTTTTTAACTCACTGAAATTAGCCTCCTCCAGTTAAGTATTTTTACGCTTGATTGTTCCTTGGCGTTTTCCATAACTATTCTAAACCTACTGATGTTTGATGGAAGATTTACCCGTTTATCCGGAGTTTCTGCCAATCGTCTGCTGAAGCGGCCGATCAAAGAGGGCACCTATTTTGGTTTGCTGAGTCCCTTCACCGAACTAAACTGTATCTTCTGTAGAAGGTGGCTTTTTTCTGTAGGGAATGAGAAATGTTTTCGTGCTGTGTATTTTAAGCAGAAGCACACTTTTTTGACTTTATGCATAACTTGCCTAAATGAAAAGTAGCATACCAGGAGGAATTGTACGAGGATGTTTTGAGAGCAGACTATGTGTAAATAATTAGTCTTCAGTCGTTCTCAGTTGCATTACATTCTATGTTCTCCTTTTTTGATCTTACTGTGCTGGTTCTCACATATTCATTACTTCCTTCTGTGTTGTATTTACAGCAGATTATTGCATCAATTTAGGTTAAGCATAAAAAGGGAGTGAAGAAAGCTCATCTTCATTGGCTGTAAAGCGCTTTGGGACGTCCTGAGGTCATGAAAGGCACTGTATAAATGCAAGCCTTTCTTTTTTCTTTCTCATCTGACACCTTGCTTTAATTGTCATCCATAACTACCGCTATTTATAGCCTCCTCATATTGTTGATTCATGCTCATTCTCATTTCTCACATTGCCAATTTTCTTCATGTTTCACACCTTCTGGATATTCTATCATGCTCCCCCGATACAGAACCCCACATTGACCTCCTATAAGATGGACTCGCCTGCCTTCTTCACTTTCTGAGCACTAGTGGCTTGCCTCTCCACTCTTTGGAGAGCGCTCTCTGTGCTGGCATCTACCATGATCCGCAGATCTTAATCTGTAAATCTTGCCTCATTCCCTTCATTTCTCACAGAAATTACATGCTCCATTGCTGGATTGGCCCACGGAGCACTATTTATACCAGTTAAGTGGCTCTTTAGCTGGCTCAGCAGCATTCTTGCACTTTCTGATTGCTAACCACATGGAATGTTTGCCACAGGGAGTGGTTGAGGCAGAGACAATTTGATCTTTTAAGGATAAATTGGTTAAAAATTTGGAGCAGAGGAAGATTCAGGGCTACAGGGTGGGGGCGGGGGGAGAGCAGGGCAGCAGGATTAGTTTTGAATTGCACAAGCAAAGAGTCTGCATAAACTAGATGGGCTTCCTTCTGTGCTGTAATCGTCTATGATTGTACATGGTGTTATTGATCATGTGGTCAGCACAGACCAAATAGATTCCAAAATCAAAAACAGAAACAGAAACTTGTCATGACGAATCCCCCATCAGCTTCACCTTCACTCTCTACAATCAGCCCCAGAATCACATGAAAAAAGAGGCGCATGCTATAAAATGCATCTACTAGATCTGTCCACATTGCCCTGTGATTTTAGCCACCCAGACCTACCAGTGCTGTCCACCCTTCCACCCTTCTTGCTTCAGGCCCACCTACCTCTGCCTGATCCCTTAATCCCTTGAGCCCTGCTTATCTCCCATCCACTCCCTCTTGGCCTCATCAAATGCCTGGTCCCCCGTGCTTCAGCCCTTTCTCTGGTGTTGGGTCCATTCTCTGTTCCTGGAGATATCCTTTCTCTATTGCTGGGGTTATTCTTTAATGTGATCACAGATCAACTCAGAGCACTGTATGAAGTGGAAAAATCATAGAATCATAGAACCATACAGCACAGAAGGATATCATTCGGCCCATCGTGCTTGTGCTGGCTCTTTAAAAGAGCTATCCAATTAGTCCCACTCCCCTAATCTTTCCCCATAGCCCTACAAATTTCTCCTTTTCAAGTATTTATCCAATTCCCTTTTGAAAGTCACTATTGAATCTGCTCCCACAACCCTTTCAGGCAGTGCAATCCAGATCGTAACAACTCGCGGCGTAAAAAAAATTCTCCTCACTTCCCTCCTGGATTTTTTGCCAATTATATTAAATCTGTGTCTTCTGGTTACCGACCCTCCTGCCAGTGGAAATATTTTCTCCCTATCTACTCTATCAAAACCCCTCATAATTTTGGGCACCTCTATTAAATCTCCCCGTAACCTTCTAACTCCTGATATTTAGAATTGCCAGGAAAAAAAATAACTCAAGCACAAAAAGACATTGAATTACATTGGCAGCAGAGATTTCATTGATTTCTTTATAAAAAATAAAATTATTACTTTTAAAATCTCTGCTGACAAAGCCGTTTTCCCAGAAGTGGAAGGATATCTGTTAGCTAAAAATGTAGGACAGGAGATTCATTTTTCTTCTTTATCACCTAATTTTTTTGACTGATTTACTAGGATGGTGGTTTTGGTCTTTTGGACAAATATCCCTGGTAAGTATATCCTTGTAGTAAATATATATCTTATTAGAAAAAGCTTTGGGATGTTTAGTGTTGAAGTTATTTATGGTACAAGCTTCTTAAAGCCCTACTTATTAATCGTGTTAGATTCAAGAGTGCAGGTGAATGAACCAAAATGGCCTTTTGAAAAGATCTTTTCAATACTTTTGATTGTAAAGAAAGTAGATTTGCATTGTTACATCCCCCGAGAAAGAAATGGTGTAAAAGCGTTTTAGTATTTTCCTACGTGGCAATCAATATCTAAAGTTTATGTAGGTGAGTGTGTGGACAGGGCTTCCTTAATGCAGTAGTGGACAGCATAGTGACTAACTTTTGCGAAGTCCCTTGTGTGTGCCTGGGAGGACCTTGTGCTTTGTAAAGTGAGGGGAATAGTCACCTTTACTACTACTGGTAGTGTAGTGTAGTGCTTGGTTGACTGTCCCTGCAGGCCATCATGGAGCTAGGTGGCACATTAAAAAGAATAACAGCTTCCCTGAGTGTCTTCACGCACTGTTTCTCTGTGAGGTCCAGGTAGCTGCATCCATTGCAGTAAATCCACTCCCTGGAGTAAAGAAGGAAGAAATACTTGCATTGATATAACACCTCTCATGTCCTCAGGATATCCCAAAGTGCTTCACATCCCATGAATTACTTTTGAAATGTTGCAATGTAGGCAAGTAGTCTGTTTTATGAGTGGTGCATTTCTTATGGTCTCTCCACTTCCTGGCTTCCCTCTCCTCGAGCTTTGCTGCCCTATGTAATAAGTACTATTCAATTCTCTCATTGCTATGGTCAACCTTCATTTGCAAAGATAATTAACAGCTATATGTGAGTAATGAACCTTCGTATCGATCCTACCACAAGCAAAAGTCCACGAGTTTTTCCCGATTGCCTTTAACAAGGACTTAACACTCCCTAACATTTTCTTTCATGGGGTTAACTTTTGCAAGCACATTTTAGTATGGACTTTGAGTGGAGAAAATAATGAAAGGAAAATATGTTACCCAATAACTGTCCTTCTTGCTCACCTGTTTCATTATATCAACATTTTTGTTGAGTTTTATCCACAGAGGAATATTTAGCTACTTTTTTAAGGAATTTAATGACAATTCTTAAATACAAATAAAAGTTTGACCATTATTTAGTTATTTTTGAAGAAGTCTGTATTATTTTGGTAAATCTTGTCAGAGTCCATTTTCTTCCTATTCAAGCTGTATTATTTTTAAGGAGATTTGAATAGTAAAAGTTTGAATAGCATTCCCTGTTCCAAATGAAGGATAGCTCCCTTGCACTCTTAAATAAATACATTTGTCCACATGCTTAAGAAAAAAGGACAGATTGATCTTCAAGAGCAGAGATCAGCCAAACAGATTTATGGCTTAAAAAAGCTTAGGGAACAAATAAGTCTGGGAAAAGATAAATTAAACTCTACTCACAAGCTCACAAAGGCTGAATTTTCTACTACTGTAAGGCAGCTGCACTCAATAAGTGTTTAATAGCAAAGGTATGGCCAGTGGAGAATGAAAACCAGTTGACAGATCTTTTTCATTCAGCCCCCCAGATGTGCTGCAATTACTAACAGGCTACATAATCAAACCAGGCTGTATCAAGAGAAAATCCTACTATTCCAGATTGAGCTGAACCAAAGTCCTGTTTGTCTTAGTGTTCCACAACAAATGATGCTCTGCAATACCATCTGTACCTGTGCTGAGGTCTTCATTGGTAATGAAAACCAAGTCCTATAGATGCTACAGAAAATTGATTTTGCTGAAAGAAATAAACATTTGAGGGTTAATTTGCCATTCAAGTAATGGTCCGAAAATTGTGCATTATGCATACCAGTATTTCAGATATTCACTCCAGGCAGACAAAATGTTCCACCAGTAATACATAGTCAGATACGATCCCTTAGATACATGTTTTAATTTCATTAGTACTTTGAGTCTTCTTTTTACAATTGAGGTACCATTTTAACTAAATGCAATATGTAGATTTTAGTTACATATACGTATTAGACTAGATGAAGATATGGATTCATATAACTTCAGATTGTAATATGTTTTATAGGGCATTATGTTGCATTATTTACCATGGTAATGTAGTTCTGAAAGTTCAGAGGTAAGGTACCTTAGCCTTTGATAAAATTACATTCGAAATGACAAAGTTTGACACAAATCAGATTGAGGAAACTGAAAATGTTGTACAGTTGACAGTCAATTAACATAAATGAGCCAAAGATCAGCAGCCTTCTAGCACATTCCTACTGTAACTCTGGCGGAGGAGTGCCAGAAGGGCTACAAATTAGGCTGGACTCTGGATATGTCAGGATCTGGCCTTATGTCAGGGATTCCTCTGGATCTTGAAAGGGTTGGGTCATTGGTGAAAACAGACATACCAGGTCACCCAGTGGAGAATGTGGGCCCCATCTGGGGATCCAGGCCTGGGTCATGGCTTGGACCTCTGAAGAAATACAATAATTTTTTTGAAAGATTCATCTCCCTTATAATGGCTATCCTTTCCAGAGGTAGGCAGCGCCCAGTTCCAACCCCTCCCTCTGTACCTGGCGGTGATTGGCAAATTTTCTGGCCTCTGGAACCCCAGATCAGCAGAGATAACCTTCCTTGTCCCTGGGAAGCCCACCGGCTTCAGCAGCAGAAATTTCCAGTTGCAGCTTCCCAACACCTCTGCTGCAGATTTTCAGCCCCATTTTCCTTTCACCTTGTAAGAAAGTATGGAACAGAAATGGGACATTTTGTCTGAAGTGCTCATTCCAACCACGGACCATGCAAAATCTGCCTTATCATAGACTCCACCCCACTTATTTAATGCTGTGCCTCGTTTATCCTTGTCTCTCCCAGTGGTAATCAAACACAGCTCAAGAATACTTATCCATCCACTGTTCAACTCTGCCTTGTTGATTTACATAGGGTTACATAGGGTCTACAGAACAGAAGCAGGCCATTCGGCCCAACTGATCTATGCCGTCGTTTACGCTCCACGTGCGCCTTCTCCCACCCCTTTTCCTCTAACCTTATCAGCATATTCTTCTATTCCTTTCTCCCTCATGTGCTTAACTAGCTTCCCCTTAAATGCATATCTAGCTTTCCCTTAAATGCACTTGTTAAAGTAAAGGATGTCAACCAGGGAATGAGATATGTTTTCCCACTTTTGACGGCCAGGCTCAGCATCGTTTACACCCGAGTTAAGATGGGTTAGGTAAAGCTACCTTTCCTTTGACCCAAGAATGAAGCTTAAACTTATCCTTGGAACAGCACCTTCCTCTATACTAAGGTAAAATTCTCTCATTTCCTATTCCCATTCTTTCAGACTCTCCAGTGGCTGTGTTTTCCTCTGAGAATTTTTCCCCTTGGTTGGCATTTCACAGTAGGAACTTAGGAACAGGAGTAGGCCATTCAGCCCCTCGTGCCTGCTCCGCCATTTGATAAGATGATGGCTGATCTGTGATCTAACTCCATCGTTGCTGGGTCAAAATCCTGGAACTCCCTTCCTAACAGCACTGTGGGAGAACCTTCACCACACGGACTGCAGTGGTTCAAGAAGGCGGCTCACCACCACCTTCTCAAGGGCAATTAAGGATGGGCAATAAATGCCGGCCTCGCCAGCGATGCCCACATCCCATGAACGAATAAAAAAAAATAACTGCCTTTGGCCCATATCCCTTAATACCTTTGGTTGCCAAAAAGCTATCTATCACAGATTTAAATTTAGCAATTGAGCTAGTATCAATTGCCGTTTATGGAAGAGAGTTCCAAACTTCTACCACCCTTTGTGTTTAGAAATGTTTTCTAATCTCACTCCTGAAAGGTCTGGCTCTAATTTTTAGACTGTGCCCCCTACTCCTAAAATCCCCAACCAGCGGAAATAGTTTCTCTCTATCCACCCTATCCGTTCCCCTTAATATTTTATAAACTTCAATCAGATCACCCCTTAACCTTCTAAACTCCAGAGAATACAACCCCAATTTGTGTAATCTCTCCTCGTAACTTAACCCTTGAAGTCCAGGTATCATTCTAGTAAACCTACGCTGCACTCCCTCCAGTATGTCCTTCCAAAGGTACAGTGCCCAGAACTGCTCACAGTACTCCAGGTGCGGTCTAACCAGGGTTTTATATAGCTGCAGCATAGCTTCTGCCCCCTTATACTCTAGTCCTCTAGATATAATGGCCAGCATTCCATTAGCCTTCTTGATTATTTTCTGCACCTGTTCATGACACTTGAATGATCTATGTACCTGTACCCCTAAGTCCCTTTGTTCATCCACTGTTTTTAACTTTTTACCATTTAGAAAGTACCCTGTTCTATCCTTTTTTGATCCAAAGTGGATGACCTCACATTTGTCTACATTGAATTCCATTTGCCACAGTTTTGCCCATTCTCCTAATCTATCAATATCGCTTTGTAATTTTATGTTTTCATCCACACTGCTTACAATGCCACCAATCTTTGTGTCATCGGCAAACTTAGATATGAGGCTTTCTATGCCTTCATCTGAGTCGTTAATAAATATTGTGAATAATTGAGGCCCCAAGGCAGATCCCTGCAGGATTCCACTAGTCACATCCTGCCAATGTGAGTACCTACCCATTATCCCTACTCTCTGTCACCTTTCGTTCAGCCAACTTCCTTACCAAGTCCGTACTTTTCCCTCGATTCCATGGGCTTCTATCTTAGCTAACAGTCTCTTATGTGGGACCTTAACAAATGCCTTCTGGAAGTCCATATAAATAATATCCATTGACATTCCCCTGTCCACTACTTTAGTCACCTCTTCAAAAAAATTCAATCAGGTTTGTCAGGCACAACCTACCTTTCACAAATCCATGCTGGCTCTCTCTGATTAACTGAAAATTCTCAAGGTGTTCAGTCACCCTATCCTTAATTATAGCCTCCAGCATTTTCCCCACAACAAGGTGTTAGGCTAACTGGTCTATAATTCCCTAGTTTCCCTCTCTCTCCTTTCTGAAAAAGCAGAGTGACATGTGCAGTTTTCCAAACTAGAAGGACAGTTCCTGAATCTAGAGAACTTTGAAAGATTATAGTTAGGGCATCTGCAATGTGCTCAACTACTTCCTTTAAAACCCTGGGATGGAAATCATCTAATCTTGGGGATTTGTCACTCTGTAGTGCTATTAATTTCTTCATTACTGTTGCTTTACTTATGTTAATTTTATTGAGTCCCTGTCCCCGATTCAATATGAGTTTTCTTGGGATTTCCGGCACGCTATCCTCTTTTTCTACTGTAAATACTGACGCAAAGTAATTCTTCAACATGTCCACCATTGCCCCATTGTCAATGACAATATCTCCACTTTCAGTTTTTAAGGGGCCAACACTGCTCCTGACCACCCTCTTTTTCCTAATGTAACTATAAAAGTTCTTCATATTGGTTTTGATATCCCTTGCAAGTTTCTTTTCATACTCTCTTTTTGTAGCTCTTACTATCTGTTTTGTGACCCTTTGTTGATCTTTGTATCTTTCCCATTCGCCAGGATCTGTGCCATTTTTTGCCTTTATGCATGCTTATGTCTTATACTGTCCCTTACCTCTTTAGTTGTCCATGGTTGTATTTTTTGGCAAGTAGAGTTCTTGCCCCTCAGGGGTATAAACTGATTCTGTATCACGTTAAATGTTTCTTTAAATATTTCCCACTGATCATCAGTCATTTTACCCATTACAGATAAATGATATTGGGACAGAGCATCAAGATAATGAAACAGTTTGGGTAGAGATAAGGAATAATAAGGGGAAAAAAACACTAGTGGGCGTAGTATATAGGCCTCCTAATAGTTGCAACTCTGCTGGAAGAAGTATTAATCAGGAAATAGTCAGGGCATGTAATAAGGGAGCAGCTATAATTATGGGGGATTTTAACGATCGTATTAACTGGACAAATCAAATTGGGCAGAGCAGCCTTGAGGGAGAGTTCATTGAGTGCATCAGGGATGGATTTCTTGAGCAGTATGTAACTGATCCTGCAAGGGGGCAGGCAACCTTGGACCTGGTCCTGTGTAATGAGTCAGGATTAATTAATAATGTCCTAGTTAAGGATCCCCTTGGAATGAGTGACCACAACATGGTTGAATTCCATATTCAATTAGAGGGTGAGAAGGTTGATTCTCAAACAAGCGTACTGAGCTTGAATAAAGGAGACTATGATGGTATGAGAGCGGAATTGATTAAAGTGGACTGGGAAAATAGATTAAAGGGTAAGACGGTACATGAGCAGTGGTGTTCATTTAAGGAGTTATTTTACAACTTTCAAAATAAATATATTCCACTGAGGAAAAAAGGGTGTAAAAGAAATGGCAGCCATCCGTGGCTAAGTAAAGAAATCAAGGATAGTATCTGACTAAAAACAAGGACATATAAGGTAGCCAAACTTAGTGGGAGGATAGAAGATTGGGAAGTCTTCAAAAGACAGCAAAAAGTAACTAAAGGATTGATTAAGAAAGGGAAGATAGATTATGAAAATAAATTAGCAAAAAATATAAAAACAGATAGCAAGAGTTTCTATAGTTATATAAAAAGAAAAAGGGTGGCTAAGGCAAACATAGGTCCGTTAGAGGATGAGACCAGGAAATTAATGGTGGGAAACATGGAGATGGCAAAAATGCTGAACAAATATTTTGTTTCAGTCTTTACGGTAGAGGACACTAAGAATATCCCAACACTGGACAAACAGGGGGCTCTACGGGGGGAGGAGCTAAATACGATTAAAATCACTCAGGAGATGGTACTCAGTAAAATAATGGGACTCAAAGCGAATAAATCCCCTGGACCTGATGGCTTACATCCTAGGGTCTTGAGGGAAGTGGCAGTAGGGATTGTGGATGCTTTGGTGATAGTTTTCCAAAATTCCCTGGACTCAGGAGAGGTCCCGGCAGATTGGAAAACTGCTAATGTAACACCGTTATTTAAAAAGGGTAGTAGGCAGAAGGCTGGAAATTATATGCCAGTTAGCGTAACATCTGTGGTGGGTAAAATTTTGGGGTCTATTATTAAGGAGACAGTAACGGAACATTTAGATAAGCATAATTTAATAGGACAAAGTCAGCATGGCTTTATGAAGGGGAAGTCATGTCTGACAAATTTGCTTGAGTTCTTTGAGGACATAACGTACAGGGTGGATAAAGGGGAACCAGTGGACGTAGTGTATTTAGACTTCCAGAAGGCATTCGACAAGGTGCCACATAAAAGATTATTACTTAAGATAAAAAATCACGGGATTGGGGGTAATATTCTGGCATGGGTGGAGGATTGGTTATCGAACAGGAGGCAGAGAGTTGGGATAAATGGTTCATTCTCGGACTGGCAACCAGTAACCAGTGGTGTTCCACAGGGGTCGGTGCTGGGTCCCCAACTCTTTACAATCTATATTAACGATTTGGAGGAGGGGACCGAGTGCAACATATCAAAATTTGCAGATGATACAAAGATGGGAGGGAAAGCAGAGAGTGAGGAGGACATAAAAAACCTGCAAGGGGATATAGACAGGCTGGGTGAGTGGGCGGAGATTTGGCAGATGCAATATAATATTGGAAAATGTGAGGTTATGCACTTTGGCAGGAAAAATCAGAGAGCAAGTTATTTTCTTAATGGCGAGAGACTGGAAAGTACTGCAGTACAAAGGGATCTGGGGGTCCTAGTGCAAGAAAATCAAAAAGTTGGTATGCAGGTGCAGCAGGTGATCAAGAAAGCCAACGGAATGTTGGCTTTTACTGCTAGGGGGATAGAATATAAAAACAGGGAGGTATTGCTGCAGTTATATAAGGTATTGGTGAGACCGCACCTGGAATACTGCATACAGTTTTGGTGTCCACACTTAAGAAAAGACATACTTGCTCTCGAGGCAGTACAAAGAAGGTTCACTCGGTTAATCCCGGGGATGAGGGGGTGGACATATGAGGAGAGGTTGAGTAGATTGGGACTCTACTCATTGGAGTTCAGAAGAATGAGAGGCGATCTTATTGAAACATATAAGATTGTGAAGGGGCTTGATCGGGTGGATGTGGTAAGGATGTTCCCAAGGATGGGTGAAACTAGAACTAGGGGGCATAATCTTAGAATAAGGGGCTGCTCTTTCAAAACTGAGATGAGGAGAAACTTCTTCACTCAGAGGGTAGTAGGTCTGTGGAATTTGCTGCCCCAGGAAGCTGTGGAAGCTACATCATTAAATAAATTTAAAACAGAAATAGACAGTTTCCTAGAAGTAAAGGGAATTAGGGGTTATGGGGAGCGGGCAGGAAATTGAACATGAAGCTGAGTTCGGATCGGTCAATGCCCTGTGGGTGGCGGAGAGGGTCCAGGGGCTGAGTGGCCGGGTCCTGCTCCTACTTCTTGTGTTCTTTAGATTTGTGGTTGGGATCAGATCAGCCATGATCTTATTGAATGGCGGAGCAGGCTCGAGGGGCCGATTGGCCTACTCCTGTCCTATTTCTTATGTTCTTATGTTCTTATTAACAGATTTGCCCAGTTTACTGTGGACAGTCTCTGTCTCATCCCATTGAAGTCGGTCTTACCCAGGTCTAGAATCTTAGCAGCTGATTCACTTTTTTCCCTTTCAAATAGTACATTGAACTCGATCATGTTATGATTGCTATTGGATAGATGTTCACATACAGTTAAGCCGTTAACTAAATCTGGTTCATTACTCAATACTAAATCTACTATGGCTTGCCCCCTTGTTGCCTCTTGGACATACTGCTGTAGAAAACTATCCTGGACACACTCAAGAAATTCACTACCTTTCTGACAGTTGCTAGTCTGCTTTTCCCAATCTATGTGAAGATTAAAGTCCCCCATTAAGACCACTATGCCTTTGTTACACGCTTGTCTAATCTCTGCATTTATACAATCTAGCACTTCAGAGCTGCTGCCAGGGGTCCTATACATAATTCCCACGATAGTCTTGGATCCTTTCCTATTTCTCAATTCAACCCATAAGGTCTCTGTTGGCTGCTTACCTCTCGTTATATCCTCCTTTATCATTGAAGTGATTTAATCTCTAATCAATAAAGCTACTCCTCCCCCTCTTCCATTTTCCCTATCTCTCCTGTAGACCTTATAACCTGGTATATTTAGTTCCCAATCCTGACTATCCTGCAGCCATGTCTCAGTAACAGCTATCATGTCATACCCTCCAATTTGAATTTGAACCTGTAGTTCATTTAATTTATTCCTTATACTCCGTACATTTGTATATAGAACTCTTAGTTGGGCCACATACCCTAGCCTGACCTTCAGCTTTGATGCTGGGTTAATCGCCTAGTACAACAACACAGAAACAGCAAAGTTCATTGAAGTATTTAATTATCCCTGGCCATGCTTAGCCATATGGTCTTCAAGCCCATTCCTAATTAGAGGCCGAAATTCCCTGGCCTTTCTGGTGTACTCGTTTGTAACTTGTCGACTCTGGCAGGTGTGCGGCAGAAGGTCTGGTAAACAGGCTGGTACCCAGATACTCTGGATCTAACCCTTCCGTTGGAGATTCCTGTGGCCTCCTGAGCCTCTGCCTTGCCCAAACAGGACAACTCATGCAGAGGGGGCTGAAATCCATAAGCCCCAGCCTTATTTCCGTGCTGTGTTTAAAGCTGTTTCCTGGGAGTATCAATCTAAAAAATGCTGGAAGCATAACATTCAAGACCATCTCAAGTTAAAATTTGAAACTCAAAACATTTGTATCATTTTCGATTGTTAATTTCTAACAGACCTGTAAGCCTTCTCTTTACACAGTATGGGTGTTTCGATCTAAGATCCTTTACCCAACCAAACAGATGTTGAGATGATCATTGAAATTATCTGTACAGCTTAGTAAGAATCCAAGTTGGCATGATTAGCTAACAGCAACATTTACTGGGGGTCACAGACATTTGCATCCAAAATGATATGTATGTGTCAGAAAGAGCATCATGTGACACCATATAATTAGTCATCTTCCATATTCATACTGTACACAGGACATAGTTTGCCTTTTTAATTGTTGGTATTAGGTCACTCGATGTGAAGGAAACAGCTTAATTCCTAAAGGAAGAAAAGATGATAATGGGTCCTCCCTGCTTCTGCAACATTGCAGATGTTGGACAATCTGGTGTCGTTAACAAATATGAAACATTCAGCTTTGGCAAGCAGCTGTACTTATATTCTTGAGCGGTAGGTAGGGTGGCTTAACCTATTGAAGACCGCAGTGAGTTAATCAGATTACTTCCTACATTTTGTTCTTTTGTAACATTTGCCATTACAAATTTAGTGCAAATTATTTTTACAGATATTGAAAGGAAAAATCTGAAAAGAATAATCTGCCAATGTGATCTGGATTCTCCTTAGAGACCAACCAGAGTTACATGTGGTAATCTGTTGGCTGAAGTATGAGATTCATGCTAAGAATTATGTTGAGTTCATTCATAGTGTTAGATTTTAGTCACTGCAAAGTAAATTGCACACTCTAACCTCCATTTTTGAATGGTCTGACATAAAGTGCAACAGGATTTCAAAAGGAAATGGCACACTTAGATGTTATAGTGCCAATTCTTTTCTTGATCTAATTCCAATAGGTGATGGACATCCTGGTTAGGGGGTGTGCCTGGAGTGTGGCATCTGGTGAGGCTGGAGGAGAAGTCCTGCAGGGTTTTAAACCATCTTCCTCTCATTCCCTTCTCACTTAAATCTAACCCTTACAAACGATGCATGACAAATTGCTGCTGCTTTCAGAAGCCAACCATCTGTCTCTACTTACCCATGCCACTAAATTCTAACCCTTGTCCCTTTTTCCCATTTCAGGTCCAGAAGCTCCACACAGCCTTCAAGGAGCAGAAGAAGAAGAGAAGAGGCGCAGCACTGCAGAACAGAAAGCCATCACTTGACCTTAGACTTGCAGACGCCAGCCCAATGACTGGTACCTCATGTAGTTCAGAGGGTAGGCTAGAGGATCTGCACATGGAGAAGCACCCAACACAAGTGTCCAGAAGCAAGGGCAGGGTGATAGGACGGCCCAGGAACCAGCTCGCCAGAGGACGAGCTCACATCCTTAGCCTGCTGCAGAGGGCACGGATGTTGACTTCAAGGACCCAGCCTCTAAGTGCACTGGACTGCCTGCTAGCGAGCCTGTATACAATGTCGGACAGAATGATGGAGTCCACCTCCAACTTGGGTGCAGTCATCACGAAGAGCATGAAAACAATGCAGTCAACCACGGTGTGTGTGTTCACCTCTATGAACGCTGCAGTGGGACCCTCAGTTATGGAACCTCTGATGACAGCTGTGATAGCTTCGATGGAGGCTCAGATGGCTTGCATTGTGGCTCTGGGTTCCAACATCTCCTTCAGCTTGCAAGGCATTAAAAAAAAGCGTGGATAGGGGCTTGCAAAACATATCACTCATCACTCGGGCACTTTGTTGTCACGCAGAGCAGCAGGAGTGCTGAGGCACAGCCCCCTGGGAGCGGCAGTGGCTCCATGGGAGAGGCACATGCTGTCCTCTCTCAGGAAGGCACCATGTCTGCACCAGCTGGCAGCCCCTCAACCAGTGCCCGTGATGTTGCCAGACTCAGCTGGGCCAGACTGCCCCGGTCACCAACGACATGCTGCGGTCTGCAGCCAGGCACTCTAATGCCAGAGCTCCTCGAAGATGCCCGCTCTGGCTATTTCAATGCCCTCAGTGGATGCTCAACAGCCAGGGGAACCAGTGGATGTAATATATTTGGATTTTCAAAAGGCATTCGATAAGGTGCCACATAAAAGGTTGTTATGCAAGATAAGGGCTCATGGGATTGGGGGTAACATATTAGCATGGATAGAGGATTGATTAACGGACAGAAAAGAGAGAGTCGGAATAAACGGGTCATTTTCAGGTTGGCAGGCTGAAACTAGTTGGGGTATTGCAAGGATCAGTGCTTGGGCCTCAGCTATTTACAATCTATATTAATGACTTGGATGAAGGGACTGAGTGTAATGTATCCAAGTTTGCTGATGATACAAAGCTAGATGGGAAAGTAAGCTGTGAGGACGACACAAAGGGGGTGATTTTAAACGCCAAGAAGGGGTGGGTTGGGGTGGGTGGATGTTGAAAATAGTTGTTTTTTGGGTCGCGACTGCAACCCGGCTTTATTTTGAGGTTTAACGTCGGCGCGTAAAAGTACTTCCCACTGGGAATGCAAAGTCCGAAAATTTTGCGGTTGCGACCCAAGAAAATAACTATTTTCACCTCTGACCCGCCCCCATTCCACCCATTCTTGGGGTTTAAAATCACCCCCCAAAGAGTCTGCAAAGGGATATAGACAGGTTAAGTGAGTGGGCAAGAAGGTGGCAGATAGAGTATAATGTGGGAAAATGTAAGGTTATTCACTTTGATAGGAAGAATAGAAAAAAAGAATATTTTATAAATGGTAAGAAACTATTAAATGTTGATGTCCAGAGATACTTGGGTGTCCTGGAATAAGAAACACGAAAAGTTAGCATGCAGGTACAGCAGGCAATTAGGAAAGCAAATGGCATGTTGGCCTTTATTGCAAGGGGGTTGGAATACAAGAGTAAGGAAGTCTTTCTAGAATTGCACAGGGCTTTGGTGAGACCTCATCTGGAGTACTGTGTACAGTAAAGGCTATGGGCCCTGACAACATACCAGCTGTAGTGCTGAAGACTTGTGCTCCAGAACTAGCTGCGCCTCTAGCCAAGCTGTTCCAGTACAGCTACAACACTGGCATCTACCCAACAATGTGGAAAATTGCCCAGGTATGTCCTGTCCACAAAAAGCAGGACAAATCCAATCCGGCCAATTACCGCCCCATCAGTCTACTCTCAATCATCAGCAAAATGATGGAAGGTGTCGTCGACAGTGCTATCAAGTGGCACTTACTCACCAATAACCTGCTCACTGATGCTCAGTTTGGGTTCCGCCAGGATCACTCGGCTCCAGACCTCATTACAGCCTTGGTCCAAACATGGACAAAAGAGCTGAATTCCAGAGGTGAGGTGAGAGTGACTGCCCTTGACATCAAGGCAGCATTTGACCGAGTGTGGCACCAAGGAGCCCTAGTAAAATTGAAGTCAATGGGAATCAGGGGGAAAGCTCTCCAGTGGCTGGAGTCATACCTAGCACAAAGGAAGATGGTAGTGATTGTTGGAGGCCAATCATCTCAGCCCCAGGACATTGCTGCAGGAGTTCCTCAGGGCAGTGTTCTGGGCCCAACCATCTTCAGCTGCTTCATCAATGACCTTCCCTCCACCATAAGGTCAGAAATGGGGATGTTCGCTGATGACTGCACAGTGTTCAGTTCCATTCGCAACCCCTCAGATAACGAAGCAGTCCGAGCCCGCATGCACCAAGACCTTGATAACATCCAGGCTTGGGCGGATAAGTGGCAAGTAACATTCGCGCCAGATAAGTGCCAGGCAATGACCATCTCCAACAACAGAGAGTCTAACCACCTCCCCTTGACATTCAACGGCATTACCATCGCCGGATCCTCCACCATCAACATCCTGGGGGTCACCATTGACCAGAAACTTAACTGGACCAGCCATATAAATACTGTGGCTACGAGAGCAGGTCAGAGGCTGGGTATTCTGCAGCGAGTGACTCACCTCCTGTCTCCCCAAAGCCTTTCCACCATCTACAAGGCACAAGTCAGGAGTGTGATGGAATACTCTCCACTTGCTTGGATAAGTGCAGCTCCAACAACACTCAAGAAGCTCGACACCATCCAAGATAAAGCAGCCCGCTTGATTGGCACCCCATCCACCACCCTAAACATTCACTCCCTTCACCACCGGCGCACAGTGGCTGCAGTGTGTACCATCCACAGGATGCACTGCAGCAATTCGCCAAGGCTTCTTCGACAGCACCTCCCAAACCCGCGACCTCTACCACATAGAAGGACAAGAGCAGCAGGCAAATGGGAACAACACCACCTGCACATTCCCCTCCAAGTCACACACCATCCCGACTTGGAAATATATTTCCGTTCCTTCATTGTTGCAGGGTCAAAATCCTGGAACTCCCTTCCTAACAGCACTGTGGGAGAATCGTCACCTCACAGACTGCAGCTGTTCAAGAAGGCGGCTCACCACCACCTTCTCAAGGGCAATTAGGGATGGGTAATAAATGCCGGCCTCGCCAGCGACGCCCACATCCCATGAACGAATAGAAAAAGTTTTGGTCTCCTTAGAGGTGGTGCAACGAAGGTTCACTAGATTAATTCCTGGGATGAGAGTGCTGTCCTGTGAGGAGAGGTTGAGTGGAATGTGCCTATATTCTCTGGAGTTTAGAAGAATGAGAGGTGATCTCATTGAAAGGTATAAGTTTCTGAGGGGTCTTGACAGGGTAGATGCTGAGAGGTTGTTTGCTCTGGCTGGAAAGTCTAGAACTAGGGGGCATAGTTGCAGGATAACGGGTCGGCCATTTAAGACTGAGGTGAGGAGGCATTTCTTCAGAGGGTTGTGAATCTTTGGAACTCTCTATCCCAGAGGGCTGTGGATGCTGGGTCATTGAGTATATTCAAGGCTGAAATGAATAGATGTTTGGACTCTAGGGGAATCAAGGGATATGGGGATCGGGCAGGAAAGTGGAGTTGAGGTTGAAGATCATCTCTGATCTGATTGAATGGCGGAGCAGGTTCGAGGTGCCGTATGGTCTACTCCTGCTCCTATTTCTTACGTTCTTATGTTATGTTCCACCTCACATGCTGTAGCCACTGGGGTAGCACATAGTACGGCACCAGATTAGGCAAAACAGCACTGAAGACAAGCACTAGGAGTTTGCACAAGGATGACCTTTATTTTTCCAACCCGTTTGTTCACAATTGGAACTAGTTTTTTGGTGCACACTTTTTCTTTAAAGGAACATAGGAACAGGAGTAGGCCATTCGAGCCTGTTCCGCCATTCAATTTGACCGTGAGTGATTTGTACCTCAACTCCATTTACCCGGCTTTGTTCCATACTCCTTGATAGCCCTTATCTAATAAAAATCTATTGATCTCAGTCTTAAAAGCTTCAATTGACCCAGCATCTACATCCTTTTGGTGGAGTGAGTTCTACATTTCCACTACTCTTTCTGTGGCAAAGTGATTCTTGATTTCACTCCTAAATGGCCTAGTTCTAATTTTAACATAGTGCTCTCTTGTTCTGGATTCTCCCACCAGAGGAAATAGTTTCTCTGTATCTACCCTATCGAATTCCTTAGTCATTTTAAATACCTCGATCAGATCATCCCTCAACCTCCTAAACTCAAGGGAATAGAAGCCAAGTTTCTACAATTTGTCCTTATATTTTAACCCTTTAAGCCTTGGTATCATTCTGGTGAATCTGTGCTGTACCCCTTCCAAGGCCAGCATATCTTTCCTGAGGTTTGGTGCCCAAAACTGAAAGCAGAGCCCAAGGCTCTGTATCAAGCATCACTTACTCACTTTTGATTCCAACCCCCTTTGAGATAAAGGCCAACTTTCCATTAGTCTTTTTGATTACTTTTTGTAACTGTGCGCTAGCTTTTAATGATTTGTGTACATGGACACCTAAATCCCTTTGCTCCTCCACAGGGCCTAGTCTCTCGCCATTAAGAAAATATTCCAGTTTATCTTTCTCAGATTCAAAGTGGATGTGTCCACTCACTTAGTCTGTCTATGTCCTGTTGTAACATTTTGCTCCCATCCACACAACTTACTTCGCTCCAAACTTAGTGTCATCTGGAAACTTGGATATAAGTGTCAACTGTGCTTAGTGGTAGCATCTTCGCTTTTGAGTCAGAAGGTTGTGGGTCCAAGTCCCACTCGAGAGGCTTGAGCACATAATCTACACCGACACTTCAGTGAAATACTGAGGGAGTGCTGCACTGTCGGAGGGGCCGTCTTTCGTATAAGACGTTAAACCGAGGCTCCATCTGTCCTCGCTGGTGGATACAAAAGATCCCATGGAACTATTCAAAGAAGAGCAGGGTGTTGTGGTGTCCTGGCTAACATTTATCCCTCAGCCAAAACTGAAAACAGATGATCTGGTCAGTTTGTTCATTGTTGTTTGTGGGAGCTTACTGTATTTAAATTAACTGCTACGTTTCCTACATTTCAACAATGACTACAATTCAAAAGTACTTCACTGGTTGTAAAGCATTTTGGGATGTCCTGAGGTCATGAAAGGTGCTATATAAATGCAAGTCTTTATTTTCTTTAATACAGCACTCTATTCCTTCATCCAAGTCGTTAATAAATTGTTTGACCATGCCTAGCGAAGTAATCGCAGTGCCCATGCTGATATTGATGTTGAAGGCATTCATCTGGATGGTCAGAGGGACTATTGGTGCAAAGGGGAAGGGCTGATTCAACCAAAGTGTTTGTTGATGATCTGCTGCCGTTCAACTCTGGCAGCTGACATGATTGATGAGCCTTGCTCTTCCTTGGCATCCAACTGTTCTTCCTGCCTCTGCACCTCCACTTCTTCCTCTCCAGCTGGCTCTAAGCATTGCCCCCATTTCAGGGCAAGGTTATGGTGCATTCAAAAAACTGCAACGAATCTGGAGACTCTGTCAGGGTTATATTGCAGAATGCCTCCAGACCTATTCAAGCAGTAGAACCTCTGTTTCAAGAGGCCAATTACTTGCTCAGTCAGAGTTCTGTTAGAAGCATAGCTTCGATTGTGGTGTTCCTCAGAGTTTATGGTTGGTTCCTGAAAGATGTCACTAATCATGTGCTCAGAGGATACCTCTTGTGCCCAAATAGCCAACCTGTCACCCGATGGACTGAATGGAGGGGATGGAGGGCGGGGGAGGGGGAATGAGGACTCGCGCAGGATAAAGGCATCATGATAACTGCCAGGAAACCAAGTGCCTGCATGATGTGCTGCCCCATCGTCACACAGCAACTGAACATTGAGTGAGTGGGAGCCCTTCTGTTGATGCATACCCCAATATGGAATTCAGGAGAAGCTTCTTTACTCAAAAAGTGTTTAGAATGTGGAACTCGGTACCTCAAGGCGTGGTTGAGGTGATTAGCATAGATACATTTAAGGGGAAGCTAGATAAACACATGATGGGGAAAGCAATAGAAAGATATGCTGATAGGGTGAGATGAAGAAGGGTGGGAGGAGGCTTGTTTGGAACATAAACACTGGCATGGACCTGTTAGGCCAAATGGCCTGTTTCTATGCTGTACATTCCATGTAATTCCATGTAATATTCTGGGCTCTTGATATGTAGCAGGCAAGGCTATGTGGATGTAGTCAATTATGACTTGGACCTGCGGGAAACCTGTGATCTTAGCAAGTCCAGAGCTCTGGCTTTGCAGCCTCCAAGGGGAAGGTGATGATTTTGTTTCACTTAGAGAAGAGCGCAACTATGACCTGCCTGATGCAGCAATCCACTGCAAATTAACTGATGATGCTAATGTCACCTTTTGCAGCCTAGAATGACCCTGAGGTGTAGAAATTCAGCACCACAGTCTCCTTCAGAGCTACAGACAATGAAAAGTGTGACCTAGTGCTGGGCTGCAGTTGATGCTGCAACAGGTAACATTGCTCTGTCATGACCTCCCTGGTGAGGCAGAGCCACTGAATATACTGCTCCTCACTTAACTGAAGTTTACATGCTCTGTTCCTGTACATTCACATGATGTAAGGCCTCCTCTGTGCCATCTCCTCCTATGCCCTCTTCTCCCAACAGCTGCAGGTCTCTGCACCCTGACTTGCTGCTGTTCCCCTCCTCATCTGCCAGCCCCAATGGCAGACTGAGCAGCACACCCATGTTGGCAGAGTAACTTTGTGCACAAGGACCTGGGCAGATATTGTCCTGCAGCTCGAAAAAATATCTCTCCACAATTTTTGAACTTAGCTAGAGCTGCCAACACAGCCAGAAATAAGCCTACAGGTCCACAAGCAATGTAAAACGATTAAGCAGAGACTTACCTAAATGTTGCTCAGGATCCCTTTAAATAACATTAGTGCATTAGTAACATGACTGTTGTCACCAAGGATTTGTGGACAGGTTTTAGAATGAACAAATACAGCACTCCTAAAGCTCAATTTGGCAGAAGGGTCCTTAACCAGGCACAGGACCCTAATTTACATATATTTATTGGGCCTCCACTGCATACAGGCGAGCGTACCTGGACGACTAAAAGTCATCCTAGTCTTTATGGCCCCCACCGCAATTCCAGCGTAGTTTGGGCGCAGTACATAGTGACACAAAATTCGGAGGTCTTACACTGGATTTCTGCCAGAGTAACGGGTTGAATTTCTCCCTCTAAGCCTGGTTATCTCTCATATTCCACCCAACTTTAGCTAAGATTTGGAATTCATCACACCAGAACTTGTATCTTACCTCTCTGTGCCACAGTATGGCAGCATACTAATATGCTGTGCTACGGGTCACATTTACACAGAATTCTGTAACAAAGCAGTGAGCAGTGAAAACCTGAATGTTCCAAATGTATTTTAATTGTTTCTAAGGACTATCTAATTTTAAGGAAAAGAAATGTTATTGTCTTCAAATGCTCTAATTTCACAATTAGGAGAGTGAGCTACCAATAACCGCTAAAGGTTTTGACTATATGGTGACATCTGCGACAATTTTACAATAACACTATAAGGTCAATTCAGCTACTTCATAAATCATGCTTGAGCAACTCTTTTGTGTACACGTCTGGTTTACACACAATTATTAAAGCAACTGATAGTAATCACTGCAGGAGGGCACTGCTGAAGTTACTGTGTTGTGCACTAATCATAAAACTCCCACTTTACCTGGATTTTTGTTATCTGATGTATGAGAAACATGAGACTCGCTATTAGCCGATTCTATATAAATGTATAATCAGATCCAAACATCAATTTAAGATGGACTGAACTACTTAGCTTCTATTGCATAGAATTTCTGATCATAGCATAACAAAACAGAAAATCCTGAAAACCTAAAACATTTCCTAATGATTTGCTTTCTACTGCTTAGCAAACCACTGCCAAACCCCAGCTGTAGATAACAGCACAATTTAAAAGTCTGATCACTTTCTTTGTTAAATGCATTCTTTTGTGTTGTATTTGTTTATATGCAGTTTCCTGAATGAATAATTAAATGAGCTCCAGCACAGCTTTTCAAACTGGTCATTTTTATCTGCAGTTCATAGAAATCCTGGTCTATGAATAATCCTGATTTAAGCATAACACTTCTTGGCAAACCCAGTTCATCAGAACTCAACCATGCTATAATTTCAGTGGCTTTACCCATGATGTACAGCTGGAAAAAATATGAGGCTCTATTTTTCGATGTGTAGGAAGGTCCCATTGATACGAAATGGGTGGGCAAGGGAATGGGAATATGAGCCTGTAAATCCACCAGCCCCCGGCTCCCCACTCTGCTAATGAAATGCACTATTTTCTATACCTGGTTGTCCGCCAGCATTTATCGTTCTCAGATAGAATGTGGTAGAGCTTCATTTCAATGCTTAATCTTATGCAAATAGTTACATATTGGGGCTGCGTGCAAAATCTCGTTTTCACAAAGCGTTCGCAGTGCAGGGGGTTCAGTCGTGCAAGTGTCCATTAATTCTGCAGGCACTATTTGTGCACCTTACTCCCAAGAGCTACTTGATTTTAAATGGCTGCTGCAGCATAGGAAATTCTGCCTCCCTGCTTATGAGCTCTCAACGTAAGCCCATTGCATGGTTGGGAATTCATTGTGGTTGTCTAATGAGAACTGAGGCCAGGCAGTACAGCGGGAATGGTCGTTTGGAAGGAGCCTGCATCACATCATTCCCACCCTGGTAGTGCTCACATAGGAAAATCCACCCTGGCACTAAGAGAATGTGTGTTGGTCATGCAACTGAAAATGTTACGTTATGTAAAGTTGAGTGCATAATACTAATGTTTTATTTGATTTAAATCCTGCTATGCTACTGTATGCAGAGATGAGCCACTGTATGGTTGCTCTGTCCTATTCAAAACCCCATCTGAACACAGTAACTCAGGATCAGGCAGCAGGCAGGGGCCCCTATGACAGTCTTACCATCAGAACTTCTTTTAAAACCAATAAACCAGTATACAATACTGTTGACTTGCTCTCATGTTGCATTTACCTCACAGCTCTGTCACTGGCGACAGCCCTGATTCTACCAGTAGTGCTGTGAGGTAAATGAGGCAGTTCTGTGACCTCTGGGACTGTGGATGGGTTTTGCTGGTGCATCTGGAGGCCAAGGTGTCCCAGTGGGAAATTTAAACACTGCCTTTGAAGGGAGGAGCCACCATCTTCTCCAGCTGTCAGCAAGCTGAGTGGCTCAGCCATGCTAATTTGACATTGCTCTCCTCCAAGAGACTCATTTAATGCTCTAGAGTCCACCAACCTGAAATATAAATGGGCAGGAAAGGCACACAACACTCTGTATAAATCAAAAAACAGAGGGTGGCAATTCTCCTCAGAACCATTTGAATTACTTGGTCTAATTTTCTTTTCCTCTGGTAATCAATTTATCTCACTCTATCTCATTCAATTTGCTAGCTCTCCATCAACCTTTTAGCTCCAGTTCACGTGATCATAACAACCATTCAGTCCTTTTGCTTTCTAGTAATACAACTTTCGGCAGATTTTTGCTGTGGAAGTTGGACTGGTGCAATAGTAAAAATAACAGTCTTCACATAAGAAAATCCAGTAGCATTTTAATATATAAAATGAAGCAGTCCTGACTAATATGCAGGTCCTATGTGACAAAAAGATACTTTGAATTTTGACCACTGACATTACTGAATCCTTGATACTACTGTTGAGAAGGGGAGCGGTTCACTCATTTTCTGTACATAGATTACTACTGGGGAATATTTATGACGAATATTTAGGCCTTAAACACTGATAGTTGGAGGCCAATTTTCTTAACCCACCTTTATTTGGGCATTCAGGTCCATTCAGATCACCAGGCCCCTGCCACTTATGAGGTTGCCCATGCACAAGCTCCAGAGATCTAGCCAGAAACAGCTTCCTCCCAAGATCAAGCTGCCTTGAGAAGAGTGCCATCTCTCAGGGCAAAGCCACAACCATTGCAACCACCTTCCCATTCAAGTGATTGCACATGCAACAAAAAGTGCACAACCACATCAGAAATAACCATACGGCCATATGCTGACCTAGCACAAGGAATTACTGCACCAGCTACGTTCATGGAGACAACCACCTCACTTCCTCCTCCCACTGGGGAAACACTTAGAAGGAGCACATGGTTAGAAAGTGTTACAAGTGGGGAGCACCTGGCATAAAACACACTCAATACACCTGTACTACACATCATGACAGTGAATAACAACTCCATTATCATTGTATCATGCATCTACCAGGATGGAAGAAGGCAAATTAGATGGACCTTGTGGACCGTGACCTTTTTTAGTCTAGCAATTCCTATGTTCTGTAAGCATCGGCGCAGGCCCCAGGGATTTACAAACAGACCTTTTGTGTTTTAAGATTTTTCTGCTGAAAAAAAAAGCAGCCCGTTTGAAAAGTGGGTGTGGCCCAGGTGTGTGTAATGGACAAGGCATTCTGACCAGACCCCTAAGCCAATTAAGGGAAATGTCTGAGCGGACAGAGTTTCTCTGGGAACGCAATGAGCCAGGAAGGGCAATGCATATGGTAATTGGCAGGAGATGGAGACACCATTGTTAATCAATGTTAAACCACTTAACCCAGGACCGGGTGCGAAGTAGAACCCACTATCAGCCATTACCACTATTGCCTAGATGAGGTAACCCCGAACAAAGGAGGGACATCAAAATCCCAGACGGGTTGGAAACAAAAGGACATCACTGTAAGATTACTGAGAACACAAAAAAAACAGCAGGCTGCGAAAACAGCAAGCTGCAGAAACAGCACCGCAGGAAAAGGAACAAAGAAGTTTGGAACTTTTGGGGGGTATAAGAGGAGGCAGTTTTGGGACTTTTCTTTCTCTTGCTTCCTCGCCTGCTCTCGTCTTCACTTGTCCTCACCTTCACAACAAGAACCGAGTGCTCCGCCTGGGGCGGAGAGAAGAAACCACCACAAGAAGCAGAGCCTCGCTCTTCAATTGTATGGACGAACCTCAAACTGAGACTTGAATACTGCGCGGTGGTACGGAATCAGGAGACATGTTTTCTACAAGGGGAAGCAGTGAGAAAGTCAAGGGACAATCGGGGTGAGCATTGTCCAAGTCCACATCCTTAAGACCACCGGTATTGTGTGAAGGGGTGTTGTGTGTCCCCAACCAAGCCATAGGGTTTTGGTGGGAAGGTTCTGTGGGTTGGGGAATTGCGTATACTCTACTCTGGGTAGTGACGTAGTGTACTGTATTGCCTTACGCCACCGTTTTTCTTTGATATTGAAAACGGCGGTGTGTGTTAATAAACACTGTACGATTGAGTCCGAAAAACTTGTCCGTGAGTCAATTCTATTCACCGTAATTCCCATCGTCTAGAACTGTGTAAGGAGGGGGTGATTGGAACCACCCAGCCAAACCACTTACAGTTCCTAGGGTCCTATGTTGCTATGAATAAAATTTGGGTTAACTGGTACTCTAATGGGTTGTGAGAGTTTATTTGGGATGGGCAGAATAAGTTAGCAGTGGAGAAATGCAGTGGTATTATTGGGTCTTGAAGTAAAGCTGAGGGAGTTTTGATAGGATAATTGGGAAATGTGCAGATACCTGTTATGCATTGGATAGTGCAATCATTTGAATAAGGATATTAAAAGTGCAGCAGGCTACAGTGATCTGGGATACCTTGGCCAGCAAATACAGCAAAACTCTTCCTGATATGTTGAGCATCTTGACTTTTGTTTCAGCTTTCCTAATGTCTCCTGCACTAAGGTCCTAGTAGCTGCATGTATCTGCATTGTACTTTTGTTAAGGTCTGGTTCCTGGGTGCATCAAAGGGCTCATGAGCCAGGGCTCGAGTTAGTCATGGTCATCTAGCAGACATCCTTGGAAAAGTATTGAAATCCATGGACTGGCAAAACAATGCACGCTTCACCGTGCACCGCAGATGTGAAATTTTGACAGATATCTCCTGCTGTAGGTTGGAGTGGACGAGTGGCATAAAAAAAGGCAGTGGTTACCTTAACAGCCAGTGATAGAGCCAATCCTGTTTTCCAAATGATTTCAAAGACTAGCTGCTTTAGATTGCACAGTTCTGTCACAGCCTGCCCAGAAAACTCATAGCAACTGCATGCAGATCTTCTGAAAATGTTGGATCAAAATACAGTTACTTGCTACAACTAACCAGCAGCAGACTCCTCTTTAAGAAACATGACTCAACGAGGCTGACTACCATTCCATTTTGTATGGGTGCTAACAAGCAAACACCGCCTAAAAATGCTGATCATCAGCGTGAAGCCCTGAGGTTGGCATGGATGTATGTCCTCCATTCAGACTGGCAGTGGTTGAAAGTGCCCGGATTGGGCTGGGTGGGCTGGAGAGGAAGAAAACTTCAACCAGGCCAAATTATTTCTGAGATACGCCATTTTATTCTGCAAGTGCTGGAAAATTTTCAAAAGAAGGTTGCCAGGAAGAGATTCACCTGTTGAATGCATGGGCACCAAAGCCTAGAAATGGCATTGTGCAACATTAATATAGGAAATTTTAAAAGGGTGATCAGTGATTGGCACTCCCAGTGGGTTATAACATTTGCAGGTAGTGCACAGCCCATGATTTTCCCAGAGGAGCTGCCTGCAAGATCGCCCCTAATTTGTTGGTGCCAAATTCCTTCATATTCTACTTTAACGGAGGCATTGATCCATGGGTTTGGCACTCGTACAATAATATCGCACAGCGGGCATGAAATCTTTTTTATACCTAAGAAAAATATATTTTAATTTAGTTTAATTTAACAATACAGGAGAACTAATGTCTGGGCACTTACTGATTTATTACAATTGGCACAACTGGCCTGCTAGGCAGCTCTTTTCATTTGCACTGCACTGGCACAGATTTGGTTGCCACGCAATTTAGATTAGGTTCACATGCTGTTACCAGGGAACTGTGTGCGACCAATATATTAATAATTCCATCACCATACACACAGTCACACAAAAATGTAAAAAGAAATTGAAACCGACTGTTTTCCCTGAAGGGAAATTAAGGCAAGAACCCCACACTAAAATGCAAGGGGAGGGGGGTGGAGAAATCCCTTAGGTTATATTGCACCACATGTGGCCACTCCTCCCAGGAGCTGACTCCACCATGTCAGAAAATGCAGATGCCGTAACTAATTTACATAAAGCCTCATCTCCGTCCTCCTCTGCAATGAGCTGAAAATAATAGTTTATCGACTGGGCGCAAACCAAGCGCATCTGCTCCTGAGTTTGGACCATCTTTCTGCTTGTGCCAGTGCCTTTAATCAGTGCCTAATTCTGCACCCTGTGCTTTCCGTTGCCGTTGCATGACATTGTCCACTAAAATCTTACACAATGTTTCTTCTCGCTTTAAGAAATAAACAAGTTGTATAATTCATGAAACATCACTGTCATATTTATTTCATAGCAGCTGTTAGAGTATTTTTGCTGCTGCTATTCCTTAATGTACTTTAAGCTCACAGAATGTTACCTAGATATAGAAACCATACCGATAGAAATTGGGGTCCATTGTATTCCGCAATTTTGTGAAATTTGACAGAGATGCAGAGATTTACACTATTTACTCAAGTGTTGCAACAGAAAAAGTGCAACAAAATAACAAATCAGAGACACCCTAAGGACAGCACTCCTGAAAAAAGTACAGAGGAATGTTAAATTAATGAGCCCATAAAACTGCTGCAAATGAAACGTGTAAATACATAGATCTTTTTTTTAACCTAATGGTTTCCTTATGATTTTTACATCACAAAAACCTGTTATGTTGCACAGCTTCTTAGTAAACACTCTGCTTCTTATCTGCTCGCTCCCTTCTCCCTAGGCTATGGCAGATTTTTCATTTAGCTAAAAGCTCCATAAGAGGTCTATGAGAATTATAATCCTACTAGAGGCCACAGCTGGCAGTTTCATGGGGTAGATGATTAGTGGAACGTTTTTATTCGACCTGGAGAAATTCTCTCAGTGGGAAGTTAACATCCGCTTACTGTCTCTAGTATAACTCACTCATCGGTCCCCATCTGACATCAGTGAACATGGGAAGCAACTTGAATAATGGATGGGGGAAACCGAATATTTGGCTTCTTAATAGTATCAGTTGAGGGTTACAAGCTGATCTGCTGACCTTGTCTCTGATTTTAATTGCTTGTACTGGTGCTATCATGTTATTTTGTCTGTTGCTAGAACATAGAACACTGAGCCTGCATAGCAATTGATGTCATTGTGGTAACTCCATGATGTGCTACATCTGGAAATTTGTTTTCACTTATGGCTTAAAATGATTTCTGCTGAAGTGCCGTTGGAGGCTGCGGAGCCTGATGAATGGGATTATGCCGATGTCATTTTGTTTGCCCGTCTCACTAATCACTAAATGAATGTGAATCTGTCATCAAGAAGGATCCCTCCCCTGCTGCTTCTTGGGATTAAAACTGTTGTCTGCATTTTATAATATCAAGTGGCAACAAATAGGGATACAATCAATGATTATTTGATTAGCTGACACATAATAATGAATGACAATAGCTAATAAATTTCAAGTTCAATTATATTTTAAAAAGGGATACTCTTTATAGATTCCTAAGCCATTTCTACTGCCCTTGAATTTCTCTTTCTCATCGTTATAGATATGATGAAGATCATAATACATTTTAACTCATCTTTATATAAGTCTGTAATTTTTTTAACTGTAAAAGAAGTTTAAGAATTACCACACGAAGATTTTTTTTTGAAGATGCACAATGCTTTTTTCTTGGCTCATATTTAAATTAAGACTTCATCTTCTTGTGCAGTGTAAATTATTTATAGATTGTACAATTTATAAGTTATTTATGTTTTATTTCTGTAATTTATTTACTGATGTGTGTGCCAAGCAGCTGAAGGACTGGAGATGCTGAGAACTCCAGTTGACTCCATCTGAATTTGTGACATCAAATTGTCAAACTGAAATATCTGTAAAAGAAAACAGCACTTGAATTTCATTAAGTTTGTTAATTTTCATATTTCTGGGTAAGTTTTTTTGGCATATTATAAGTGTATTTAATTTCACTGTGCGATGTGCGTGTCTGCAGTCACTGACTTACGAAACCCCCTAATAATCCTCATACAGCCCAACACCATCAATTGCCAGCTTCCTTTTATCTACCGTTGAAGCTAAAACAATAATAAACCTGTGGAAAAGTAAGATCTGGAAATTTTGATTGACCACTGACAAAAGTTTTGGTCCAAAGCTGCTGGAGATATTTTTTTCCGCCTAGGCCCAGAATTTACACAACCCCCTGACTCCAGTAACACAAGAGGCAAGTTCGAAGTTATAAATGGCTTTGTAGTGAGACTGTTTTGAAAATCAGGTACCTGGATTACATTACTATAAAGTTATAAAGTTTGCAATAAAAATTACTGAATGGCATTAAAACAATTGTTTAAATCAACAGTATGAACCGAGTTATATCCACTAGATTGTTTTGCCAGCGGAGCTATCTTTTCATTATAGCTGCATTTTTCAGGCATTTGAGTCATTAGCTGGCAAAAGTGATACTCAACACACAAAAGCTTTGCAGCCAATGAATTACGTTTGAAGTGTTGTCACTGTTGCTTTGTAAGCAAACAAGGCAGCCAATTTGCACAACTTGACCATTAATTTTTAAATGCTTGACCATTTTCCTGTTTTGTAAATTGTAATTTTTGGCATCTTGTAATAAAGTTTATTTTAAAAAAGAGAGGTACCATTTTTTTGAAAAGAGTTCAACAGCAATCTTTTGTTTGCAGACACAGGGCGCAATGATGCAAATCATATAAAATTAATCGTTGTATCACTTACGCATAACATCTTTGTGACTGAAATACAGTTCTTATACTGATCTTACTCTTCAAACAACCAATGAATTCCAAGCATTGTGATAAAAATGCATCATTAATAACCAGACACAAATACACTTGCCCTTAGACACATGCAATTAGAATACAAGGGCCTAGAAATTGGTTCACGCCAGTCTGCAGGAACGATACCTGCGCCGGAATAGATAGGCCCAAGGCACACCTGACATTGGACCTCAGGCCTCGCTTACATAAGACCGGCAAATTGCAGACGCCTACTGGCCATCTCCAGGCCGAGGATTTCAACCCTCGGGTAGGTCCTGGGAGAGAGGGGAAGCGATCGAGAGAGAGGGTTGCAATCGGGAGAGAGGGGGAAGCGACCAGAATGGAAGGGACGATGGGAGAGCGGAGCAAATCGATCAGGAGGGGGCCGAGCATTCCTGCTCCGTCTGGTTCCAAGTTTAGGTAAGTATTTCTTTAAAAACTTACCATTTTGGTGGCAGCCTCCTTATAGTTAGGCCACATGTAGGCCATGTTTTCCTGAATGCAGCAGGCCTACTCCAACGTTCAGGGCAACCCAATTTTGAAAAGGGGGCCTCAAACTGGCATTGGGTCACTTATTTGCCTATGCAAAGGGCGTAACACCTGTTTCTGGCATAGGTCCTGACGCCTCTTTTTTTTGGTTTTACCAATATGATGGGCGGCTGGTTTGGGGAGGAGGCCGTGGAGAGAGATCGGGCCTCGGGCCAAGTTGGGGAGAGATCTGTGACCAGGGGAGGGGCAGAGATTGGTAGCCAGGTGAGGGCAGCTGATTGGGTCTTAGAGATCAGTATCTGTGATGGGGGGAGGAGTGGCCCACCGTCTTTTAATGTGTGGTCTAGAGAAGCATTCCTGTTCCTCCGGGCTCCACATTCAGGTAAGTACGGGGGCTTTCCTGCCGGTTAGCGCCACGTTGCGCTGTGCAAATTCAATGTGCAGGACCCTAATTTTAATAAGTTATTCTGGCCATTAAATGTTCCCGGCGTGCACTCCTGCCATCAGCGCATTTACCTTGTCCAATATGTCGGGTGGTGCACTTCTGGCTAGAAATGCGCTTCCTACCCGCCACATTGGGAGCTTAGAAGGCTAGCTAGCACCCGAGAATGACCACAGCCGGGCCAGAAGATCTAGCATGATAGATCTCTGCCCAATTTTCCAACACCCCAGCACCCATTCTGATGCAGTGCCTTCATACATGTGATGAAAAATTTACCCTAGAGTTCCAAGTGAAAAGGTTGTCTGGGAGATACTTGCATAGGGAGGAGAAGCAATGCATAAAGTTCACCGCTGGGATTCAACACAGGTTTTTTAGATGACACAGAATTTTGAGGAGCCGCTAAAGCAAGTGTTGTGTTCTTGTCATGAATATGGAGGTCCACCAGAAGTGCTAGTAACTCTTGTGATGCTGCTCCAACGACAGCCCTAACAAGCTGGCCATATCTCTTCAATGTTACATGCATTTGGCATCCTCATTAAGTCCACCAGTCTCCATGGATTTTGACAAAGTCCCTTTGATACTTTTTATTGGAATGGAAATAACTAAGACTGTGGGCCCTACTCTCAGACATTTGGCAAATCTATTAAAAATTACTTTTAATAAATTATACTTGGCTATGAATTATTTTGGGGGAATATCAATTTTAATTCTATAAAAGTCAAGAGTTGGACAAATTAGCAGCTAATCAAATTGCACCTGTCTCAACCTCCAAAATCAACTCAAGCAGACTCCAGCATTGCCAAAAGTGCTTATGGCACAGGTCACAACATTGCTAGAAATGATTTAAAAGCCATTGAAAACCCAGGGGTGAAATTGGTTAATGCCGGTTTACCAGTTTACAGGGACCACAAGAACATAAGAAATAGGAGCAGGAGTAGGTCATATGACCCCTCGAGCCTGCTCCAACATTTAGTAAGATCATGGCTGATCTTCTACCTCAACTCCACTTTCCCGCCCTATCCCCATATCCCTTGAATCCCTTATTGTCCAAAAATCTATCGACCTCAGTCTTGAATATACTCAACGACTGAGCATCCACAGCCTTCTGTGGTAGAGAATTCCAAAGAATCACAACTCTCTGAGTGAAGAAATTTTTCCTCATCTTGGTCCTAAATGGCCGACCCCTTATCTTGAGACTATGACCCCCAGTTCTAGACTCGGCTCAGCTACTTTTTGTCGTAGAGAGTTCCACATTCTTACCACACTCTAGGTGGAGAAGTTTCTCCTGAATTCCCTATTGGATTTGTTAGAGACTATCTTATACTTATGGCCCCTAGTTCTGGTCTCCCCTGCAAGTGGAAACATCTTCTCCACGTCTACCCTATCAAATCCTTTCATAATTTTAATGGCCTCTATCAGGTCACCTCTCAGTCTTCAGTTTTCTAAAGAAAACAGCCCCAGCCTATTCATTCTTTCGTGATAGGTATAACCTCTCATTTCTGTATCATCCTAGTAAATCTTTTTTTGCACCTTCTCCTGTGCCTCAACATCTTTTTATAGTGTGGAGGCCAGAACTGTTTGCAGTACTCCAAGTATGGTCTAACCAAAGTTCTTTACAAGTTTAACACAACTTCTCTGTTTTTCAATTCTATCCCTCTAGAAATGAACCCCAGTGCTTGGTTTGCTTTTTTTATAGCCTTATTAACCTGTGTCGCTACTTTTAGTGATTTGTGTACCTGTACCCCTAAACCCCTCAGGTCCTCTATTCAATTTAGACTCTTATTTTCCAAGGAGTATGTGGCCTCTTTATTATTCTTACCAAAATATACCACCTCACACTTACCTGTATTGAAATTCCTTTGCCAATTTACACACCCATTCTGAAAGTTTATTAATGTCTTCCTGTATTTTGTTGCAGTCCCCCTCAGTATTAACTATATCCCCCAATTTCATGTGATCCGCAAATCTTTTATTCTACTTCCGATTCCCGAGTCCAAATTGTTTATGTAAATGGTGAACAACAGTGGTCCCAGCACCGATCCTTGTAGAACACCACTTACCACCTTTTGCCAGTTTGAGTAACTACCTTAACCCCTACCTTCTGTTTTCTATTTTGTAGCCAGCTTGATATCCATTGTGCTACTTGTCCCCTGACTCCACACGCTCTGACCTTAGTCATGATTCTACTACGCGGTACCTTATCGAAGGCCTTTTGATCTATCAGAGAGATTGATATATCAAATAGGATCTATCAGAGGAATTGATAAACACACTGGGACCTATCAGAGGGATTGATCAAAATACTGGGACCTATCAGTGGGATGGATAAGCACACTGGGATCTATCAGAGGGATGGTTAAACAAATTGGGACCATCAGATGGATGGATCAACACACTTGGACCTACGAAAGGGATGGTTAAATTCACTGGGAGATATTAGTGGGATTGATAAACACACTTGAACCCATCAGAGGGATGGGTAAACACACTGGGGCCTATCAAAGGGATTGATAAAGAAACAGGGATCTTGTCAGTGGGGTTGATCAACACACTTGGACGTATCAGAGGGACTGATAAACAAACAAGGACCTATCAAGGTGATTGATAAACACACCATGACCTGTCAGATTGATTGATAGATACACCGGCACCTTTAAGAGGGGTGGATAAGCACATTGAGATCCATCAGAGGGACACAGAGGGACCTATCTGAGAACATAGGAACATAGGAACAGGAGTAGGCCATTCAGCCCCTCGTGCCTGCTCCGCCATTTGATAAGATCATGGCTGATCTGTTATCTAGCTCCATATACCTGCCTTTGGCCCATATCCCTTAATACCTTTGGTTGCCAAAAAGCTATCCATCTCAGATTTAAATTTAGCAATTGAGCTAATATCAATTGCCGTTTGCAGAAGAGAGTTCCAAACTTCTACCACCCTTTGTGTATAGAAATGTTTTCTAATCTCGCAAAACTTGGCAAAAACACCAGTACCTATTAGAGGGATTGAAAAACTCACTGGGAGCTCTCAGAGGGGTAGTCAATGCACTGGGTCCAATTAGAATGATGGTTAAACACACCTGGACCTACCAGAGAGATTGATAAACATACTGGGACCTAGCAGAGGAATTGATAAACAGAGCGGGACCTGGCAGAGTGATTGGTAAACGGGCAGACCCCAGGCCCAGTTTTGTTCGGGCCTTGGGCTTACAGTTTGAGCCTCTGCATCACATAGGCCAGCATGTTCTACCAGGTTCAAATTGCAAACCTAACATCACTGAAACACCACTTCTGAGCTGGTGTTATTTACAAGGCCAAGAATATCCTTTCAAACTATGTTGACAGCAACAATTAAGAAAATGGAGATTTGTTCACTTTCTCCCTCCCTAACCCCCCCTCCCCCCAACCCTTGCTGCAAATGGGGGAAAGAGAATATGCTACTATATTTGCACAATGTTATGTGAACAGTTTACTCTGTGTGACTGTGTGAAAATCTTTTTCTTGTGCATGTTACTATTATTTTAGTTTATTAGGGTGCATTGGGGGCGAAATTGGACCATGCAACACTCATTTTTAGGCGCTATGCAGATGGGGTCCGAGACGCACACACACACTTCCTATGGGAAGTGCGCAGGACACCATCTTGGTGAGGGGGGGTTAACGTGCACCTAACAACTGCTGGCAGTATGCAGAGTAGGGAGATTATGATGCCGATCAGTGTGCAGTGCTGATTTAAAGGCAATGCTGCTATTTTGGAACTCCACACTCCATCCAACGCACTGTCTTAACCCTGCACAGCTGAACAGGAATTAAAGGGCATGATGAACCCCACACCCCACCCCCCCAACCAGTGCTATTTCAAGGGATCATGAAGCATTTACAGGTTAGTTGCTGGATTATTTCTTCTGGCTGCTGGTGCAATTGTATGTGTTTTTGGAGGTTTCCTCTACTTGGATAAAGTTTCAATACTATACAGGGAGTGGTCTGGCTGGTTTAGCTGTACTCTTTGTGTCATTTAAAATATTGTGCTGAAAAAAGTTGCTTCCAGACATAGGTGGCTTGGTAGAGCTTCCTCTAGGAATTGAACATGACTGGGAGAGTGAAGAGAGGCCACGCAGAGCAGGACAATCTGATAGGAGAGGGAGGAGAAGGAGGAGCAGGACACTCAGGAAGAGGCCATATCCGCGGAGGGTCTTCAGGGAGCAATACTGTTACCTCAGCTTCAGTGACGGCAAATGCATGCGATGCCTTCAGTTCACTAAAGATGTTGTGACTGAAATTTGTCAACTGCTGCAGCCACAACTGCAGCCTCAAAGCAGGGCAAGGACAGCATTGCCTATGGCTGTCAATGTGACCGTGGCTCTTAATTTTTATGGCTCTCGCTCCTTTCAGGCTGCTGCTAGAGATATAAGCAACATCTTGCAGTTTGCAGTGCGCTGTAGTATAAGGGAGGTCACTGAGGCTCTGTACACAATGAGAAACACATTCATCTCGTTCCCTCTTGCCAGAGACAGCAGGAGGAGCGAGCACGAGGGTTTGCTCAACTTGCAGGCTTCCCCAATGCATGGTGCCATTGACTGCACATATATGCGCTTCCATGCTCCTCATCTAAACTCGGGCATATTCATGAACAGAAAGGGATTCCATTCCCTCATTGTGCAGCTGTTGTGCGACCACAGGTGAATGCCTGTTATCCTGGCAGCAATTATGATTTGTTCATTCTGTGGCAGTCCTCTGTTCCACCTGTATTTCAACCAGCATGGCAAGTCAAAGGCTGGCTACTGGGCAACAAGGATTATCCCCTCATGACATAGCGATGACTCAGGTCTGGAACGCATGCACATGAGCACAGCAGGCCTACAATGAGGGCCTTTCTGCCACATGGAACATCATTGAGCACACCATAGGCATCCTTAAGCAACGGTTCTGCTGCGTGGACCGTTCTGGAGGAACCCTGCAGTACTCAGCTGAGCGGGTATCACGATTTGTCGTTGAATGCTGCATGTTGCACAACCTGTCCATTACGAGGGAACAGCCCTCATAAGCGAAAACAGCCTATCAAGCGAAAACCTGAGGAGCATGAGCAAGAGGAGGAGGAGGAAGAGAAGGAGAAGGAAGTGGAGGAGGACGACGAGGAAGTACAACAGAAAGTGGAGGAAGAGGAAGGTAGGCTACAACGTAGACAGTCCATTTCTGCCAGGGCTCTGTGTGATCAGATTATTCATGAGCGATATCAGTAACCTCAATGACACCTCCCCGTTCACCAGCAATCCTACACTCCTTCCCTTTCCTCTCTCACATGACCATCAAATCGTCCTCCTTATGATTACACATTGGTTCCTCCCTTAGCTCATTGCAGAAATAAAAACCACCACCAAATGCAAATTCAAATCCACATTTATAAATTAACACATGAAATGATGCACTTAAAGTGAGACTATTCACCCTTGTGCATTCCTTTAGTGCCTGTCACTCGTGTGCCTTTACCTTTCCTAGTGCTCCTACAAGGTGCATCCCCAATGGCTGGAGCATGGGTGGTGGAAGTTGCTGACCTGCAATTCAGGAAAGCGTGGATGGCCTTGGAGGACGACCTTGAGCAGCTCTGGGCCAAGAGGGCCCGGCTTCAGACTGCACCATCTTGGCCTGGGCTGCAGTAGTCTGAGCTGACTAGCTGAAAGGCCACAGCAAGGGCACTGGAGGAGTGGCAGGGGTGAGAGCAAGAATGCTGTCATCCTGAAAGAAGACAGCAGGTTCGCCTTTCATGGAGCTACTGCTACTCTCCTGGGGCGGTGCCTCAGCAATCCTGGCGATCTGCTAGAGAACAGATTGCTGGACTGCTGTGATGTCCCGGAAGCCCCTTGCAACAGTGGTACCCAGAACCACGATAGCAGCAGTCTGAGCTTCCAAGGCAGCAGTCTCAGATTCTAATGCAGCAGTCAGACCTTTGACGGAAGCTGTTCGTGCTGCAATGGAAGCTGTGACAATGGTCATCAGACATTGCATCATGGTGAGTTCCATAGGTGTGCTAATGAAGGTGACCACCCGTTCCATATTGGAAAGGATGGGCTCTGCGTAAAACCTTGTGCCAAGTTGGAGCTGGACTCCTCCATGCTCCTTGACGTTGTGCGCAGGATTTCTGGCAGACTTTCCAGTGCACTAAGCATTTGGTTGTGTACACACATCAGCCTTCTTCTGGCCCATCGAAATCCTCATTTGAATCCTCTGCAGCAGAACTATTGTGTGACCTCACCCTCCAGCGAGCTGGCACCTGCGGTATCCTTTACGTCAGCCCTGGCTCCTGCACACTTGTGCCCGGTGTCTCACCACGTGCAGATCCCTCCTCTATTCTAGCCTCTAAAGTACGCTGTCTCTGAGTTGGTGGCTGCGAGTGTAAGATCGAGTGATGGTGTCTCTTCATCATCGCTGTCTTCTTCTTCTGCCTCCTCTGACTGGGAAGGTTCCACTTCTTGGGTATCTGAAATGACAAAGGGACAAGGGTTGGGTTGTGGGGAGGGGAGAGGAGAAAGTAAGAAGTTCGTGTTTACACCATCTGTAGCACGTGAGTCAGAAAAGATTGTGGGATGAGGGAAAGGTGGGAAGAGAGAAGAAGGAATAGGTATGTAGAGACCCTCATCATCATTCCCTCCAGCGCTGCCAATGGCCACGGCCTCAGCGATGATCCTTCCCATGATGACTAGCACTGCCACCTTCTCCTGCAAGAAAGAGGGAAGTGTATCCGTGAGTGTCCTGCAAGATGTTTGGGTGAATTAGCTATCATGATTTAACAGCTGTCAGTGTGTGTGCACTGTGAGTTGTGGGTGTGGGGCTTGCAACAGTGCTAAATTTGTGAGGGTGAGAACCTTGGTGCACCCTCTCTCCCAGGCGCAGCCATTTTTCAAAGTATTACAGCACTGAATCACTTCACAAACGACACCCACCACTTCTTGCAGCCATAACGCACCTCCCCTTTAAGAGGTGCAGACCGCCTTTAAGAAGCATAAGCCACCCGCGATATTGAGGCCCCCTGCTGATGCAGCCAATCAACAGTGTAGGTAGCGCTGGCTGCACACAGCAATCATTTAAAACAGCAGGCAGCACAAATGTAACGTGCTGCCTGCATCGTAATCAATAGGCACGGGTTAATTGCACAACATGGTCCCCACACCCGTTTTCAGGGGTTATCTAATTTAACCCCCATTCTCTTTTTTTATTATCAACAGCTCTTATCCATACAAATTGCTGAACCCCCATTTTAGAAATAAAAGGGATTTGCTTATGCATCAGCACCACTCTGATTAGCTGGCAGACTTTCATCATTTAGGATTGACTTAAAATTCAATGTCGGTATTATACCAGGAGTGCAAATATTAGTTCCAGATACTGAGCAGTAAAATATTTCTTGCACCAACACATGAATCAGTTTTTTTAATGTAATCTCAACTAGGCTGCCAATTATATGTAAGATTTTATGGTGACAACTATATTTGGAAAGTGTGGGATATTTAGAAATCTAAAGGAATATTGAAAAGGGCTTGGGGAGTTTGGGGGCAGGCTCAGTACCTGAAACATTCTGTTCTGAAAATTGCTTCCCTGTCGGTTATATGGGAAAGTTTTGTACTGCTGCACAACTGTGTCAGCTCAGGCTCAGTGGTAGCACTCTCGCCTCTGAGTCAGAAGATTGTGGTTTCACGTCCCACTCCAGGGACTTGAGTATTTAATCTAAGCTGACACTTCAGTGCAGTGCTGAGGGAGTGGTACACTGTTGAAGGTGTCGTCTTTTGGATAAAATGTTAAACTGAGATGGATATGAAAGATCCCATGGCACTATTTGAAGAAGAGCAGTGGAGTGTGTCCTGGCCAACATTTATCCCTCAGCCACCACCTAAAAAAGATGATCCCGTCATTTATTTCATTGCTGTTTGTGGGAGCTTGCTGGCCACATTTCCTACATTACAACAGTGACTACACTTCAAAAGTACTTAATTGGCTGTAAAGGGCTTTGGGATGTCCTAAGATCGTGAAAGGTGCTATATAAATGCAGGTCTTTCTTTCTTTCTTTCTTCGTTCCTTCCGTCTCATTGCAGTGTGATTGTCATTATTCTATGTTAGTTTTGAAATAAATTTTATATAAAGTAGATGTTTTGCAGCAATAATGACAAGCCACTTTACCAGCATTAAAAATCACCTTTAAATAGATTGTGATTGTGCTTACATCAGTTCTTCCCAGTGAACATAAATTACCTCACAATTTACTCTTGCCAGCGGAAAAAAATCAAATCAAGGTACTGAATTCGGTCAAAACAGAAAACAGTTATATTGGATGAGTAAAAGTGTAGTGGTGCAAACTTTTAAATCCTGTATTTGGTCTTTAATATTAATAACAGATACAAACCACTAGTATACAATATATTAAGAGTTAGGATTTACATTAAAGGCTTCCTGAATCAGTTTGAATAATGATACTGGTGTGTAAGTGGGGAAATGACCGTTCTTAGTACCCCTGAATACTAAGATGTATGTCACCACCAGAAAATCAGAGGTTTGATGCATATTCACTATGACATTAAAGGGACTGAACACATACCACTGAGAAAAATGGACACATGCCCACTACTACACCACAAAAGAGCAAGTGCAGGTATAGGGGGCGATTTCATGTGGACCATAAATCAAGTAGGCAGTGGGTGGGGTGTGTTCAGCACTGACCAAGAGGAGAGAGTGGGGGACCCAACACGTTTTGTTTTGGGATCTTCATTATAATGTTACCGGCAATCTGTCAGTACGAAACCTGTTCCCCAGTAGGCAGACAGCCAATCTGGAGGTGGGAAATCAGCCAGGGCAGCAGCACCTTAAAAGGGAGGGGTAGTTCTATTGGGAGTGAAAGGAAGCACCACTTTACAGCAGTAGCCAATATTTTTTCTGAACCTATAGCAGCAAGGGCATTAAATGTGGAAGCCTATAAAGCACAAAACCCACAAGTGACTGCCGTAAAAATATGTGCCAAAGCTGCATCCAGCTTTCCCTGACTGTAGCAGAGAATCCCAATAATGGACAATCAAATTGGCCACCTCAGATTTGTAGTGTCCATGTTTGGTGGGTGGGAGCAGGAAATTGGCAGTAATCAAGCAGGTAGAGACAAAAATGGCATTGGGCGAGAGATGGCGGGGGGGGGGGGGGTGGGTGCGGTGCAAGATAACTATGTAATTTGACCCCAATTAGCATATATTGATTAGGCTCTTGCGTGTTTTCGATGGGAGCTCTGGCTGCCTGGACTGAGGTCCACTTGAAAATCGGCACGGGTGGGGATACAGCAGTAAGTTAACTCTTCCGTTGCATGCATTATTTTGGTCCTGCTACCGTCTTGTTTTTAAGCGCACGGAAGGCGTTAGGGACACAAAGATTGTCCGCATAGATCGATGATGTAGGATATGGAAATGTTATGCATCTGTGCATTAGGAGCTCTCCTCTCAACTAGGTACATTGTAGTGGAAGCTTTACTCATCTGATCCCTGCCACCTGACCTTGGTCTATTCAATTCTGGCACTGGCTACAAAATAAGGGGGAAATGTTTCACCCCCCCCAACTCTAACATTGTCATCTTAATGAGTGAAGCCAAAATGGTTTGTGAATATTGACAGTATATTAAAAACAGCTTGTTAAATGTTTCTGATGACATTATTGGGAGTGGGTGAGTTATTAAGTGTTTATTTTGTGATCGTGGAGTGAGAAAAATTGAATATTTTTGTCCATAGTTTATTGGCTCTCTTTATTTTGTGTAACCTAGCTAAAGCCGGGTTTTTTTAAAGAAAAATGCTGCCTTCAAAATGACATCTTCAACTCCATCTGGTAAAGTAGCTTATATTCTTTTGGCTCTACACCAAGTATATCAGAAAGATGACAGTCAAGTCAATACTGTTGTTTACTAACAGATGTATATGTCCGGAAAACAATCATCGCACATACCCAAGTGCTAGAAACAATTAACATGCATCACTGGGCTATTAAGCAACAACATTAACTAATTAGGATAGCGCTAGAAGAGGTAGTATTTATTAAATGCCACAGACGGTCATTGGATATGTGTTACGGATCTTGTTGATCATTGTTTGAATGAAGTGCCTTTGTCTCTCAAATTGTCTTCTCAAAGGCAAGACTGTATATTAAGGGACATTATGGTTATAAAGATCAGATACTTTTCATGTACCAGTGAATGAATGTTATGATCTTGCAGCAACAGACTTGGAGTTAAAATGTGGCTCTCTGGCTACGATACCCAGGTAATTACATGAAAGGCTGACCTGTAGGGATCAGGCAAATAATCCTTTTCCGAGAAACATCTGTCCATTTGTTTTGAAAGGTCGGCAAAGGAAACCGTTCGAAGGAACTCAACTGATTGGTTTGCCTGTTTAATCCTTTCTTGAATTGGTTCAAAGCTGCTGTGTTATCTGAATTCACTTCAACAACTGGCTGTTATTGCTTTGCTGTGAATAAATCTGATTAGTAGATTAGTGTGCTACAAAAGTGGCTGGTGTGACTAATATTAATCATCCTCTGAAGTGACGTGGGTGCACAGTAGAAATCCAACATGTAATCCAGAGACAATGAACGGGTCTATTTTTGCTTCCAGGACAGTATTTCAGATGACTTTGCACACAAGTTATTGTTTCTATTGTTAGAGAGTCTGCATTTGCCTATGGAACCTGGCTTTTGTTTTGGACACAAGAAAAAGTATCTGGAGAAGCCCAAATCATAATACTTATCACAAATCCATCTTAAGAGCTGTCACTGGACTTCAACAATAGCCATCACGATTGACTCTGGAAAAGTTAGTTAAAAGGGAAAGGCCATAACTGGAAGCGCTATCTGAATGAAGTTTGACTGGTAACAAACAGGGTAGCCTTTTTGGAGGAAAGCTCCAAGTTCAGGCTGTTTTGACTCTGCCTACAGGGCATAAGCCTCTTTAACAAAATAACTAGCATGCCAGTAATGGTTCATGATGTGGAGATGCCGGTGATGGACTGGGGTGGACAAATGTAAGGAATCTTACAACACCAGGTTATAGTCCAACAGTTTTATTTGAAAATCACAAGCTTTCGGAGCTTACCTCCTTCATCAGGTGAGTGAGTGAAGGGTTCTAAAATCGCATAGCATATATTAGGCTGGGAGACGGTCACAGCAATCAAAAGTGTCGTGGTGTTCAGACAGGTTAGCCACAGAAAACATTACATCCCATTATACTGAATACACAATGGGTCAGATTGCACAGACAAAGAGAGAAAGAGACCTGAAAGACAGAGAGAGAGAGAGAATGTCCAGTTGTATTAAAAACAGATAACTTTTTTTTCCAAGAGAAGTTATTGGGCCAGATTTTGCTGTGAGCAGTGAATGAACGGTGCCAGCACTTGCTGTCAGCCAAACATCCAAACAGTGCAGAGCTCTCTACAGGGCATCTGGGACCTGTGTGAACGGGGCAAGCAACTGTGTACCCCCTTAACCAATCAGATTGAAGAATCGTTAATGTGTTGCACAGAGACTGAACCAGGAAGTGTAAGTTAGTGTCGTGAATTCAATGTCAAATCAGGTACAGAAAGTGAAATAAAGAGAGGGACAGAAAGATTGGATTAAGAGAGGGAGATAAAAGAGACAGAAAGAAAAAGTATTAAAAAAATTTAATTTAATTTTAAAAAATCTCCAACAATAATTAAAAAGCTGATAGAATGGGACTCCACACTTGTAAAAGTTAATTTTCAGTGCTAGAGAGGTTGCTTGCTAATAATTAAGACTTACTATGCCATTAAAAGAATACTTACATGGGAATGGACAAGCTCTAACATTTTGTGGCAAGTTTAGACTGTATCTATAGTATCAGTACAGGAACTTCACGCCGTTCAATATATTTGATTGGGGAACATAAGAACATAAGAAATAAGAGCAGGAGTAGGCCATATGGCCCCTCGAGCCTGCTCCGCCATTCAATAAGATCATGGCTGATCTTCGACCTCCACTTCACTTTCTCACCTGATCCCTATATTCCTTGATTCCGTTAGAGTCCAAAAATCTATCGATCTCAGTCTTGAATATACTCAATAACTGAGCATCCACAAACCTCTGGGGTAGAGAATTCCAAAGATTCATGACCCTCTGAGTGAAGAAATTTCTCCTCATCTCAGTCCTAAATGGCCGATCCTCTATCCCGAGACCATGCCCCCAGCCAGGGGAAACAGCCTCTCAGCATCTACCCTGTCAAGCCCTCTCAGAATCTTATATGTTTCAATGAGAACACCTCTCATTCTTCTAAACTCCAGAGAGTATAGGCCCATTCTACTCAATCGCTCCTTATAGGACAATCCTCTCATCCCAGGAATCAATCTAGTGAACCTTCATTGCACGATCTCGCAGGCAATTATATCCTTCCTTAGGTAAGGAGACCAAAACTGTATACAGTACTTCACGTGTGGTCTCACCAAAGCCCTGTACAATTGCAGCAAGACTTCCTTTCTATTGTACTCCAACCCCCTTGCAAGAAAGGCTAACATACCATTTGCCTTTCTAATTGCTTGCTATACCTGCATGTTAACTTTCTGTGTTTCGTGTACAAGGAAATCTCTCTGAATACCAACACTTAATAGTTTCTCACCATTTAAAAAAAATCTGTTTTTCTATTCTTCCTATCAAAGTGAATAACCTCACATTTTCCTACATTATACACCATCTGCCACCTTCTTGCCCACTCACTTAACTTGTCTATGTCCCTTTGCAGACTCTTTGTGTCCTCCTCACAGCTTACTTTCCTACCTAACTTTCCCATCAGCAAACTTGGATACATTACCCTCGGTCCCTTCATCTAAGTCATTATTATAGATTGCAAATAGCTGAGGCCCAAGCACTGATCCTTACCCCGCTAGTTACAGCCTGCCAACCTGAAAATGACCCGTTTATTCTTACTGTCTGTTTTCTGTCCGTTAACCAATCCTCTATCCATGCTAATATATTACCCCCAACCCCATGAGCCCTAATCTTGTGTAACAACCTTTTGTGTGGCACCTTATCAAATGCCTTCTGTAAATCCAAATATACTACATACACTGGTTCCCCTTTGTCTATCCTGTTAGTTACATCCTCAAAAAACTCCATTAGATTTGTCAAACACCATTTCCCTTTCATAAACCATTTTGACTTTGCCTAATCATATTATGATTTTCTAAGTGTCCTGTTACCACATCCTTATTAATGGATTCCAGCATTTTCCCTAGTACTGATGTTAGGCTAACTGGCCTGTAATTCCCTGTTTTCTCTCTCCCTCCTTTCTTAAATAGCAGAGCTATATTTGCTACCTTCCAATCCACTGGGACCGTTCCAGAATGTAGGGAATTTTGGAAGATCACAATCAATGTATCCACTATCTCTGCAGCCACCTCTTTTAGAACCCTAGGATGTAGGCCATCAAGTCATGGGGATTTGTCAGCTTTTAGTCCCATTAATTTCTCCAGTACTTTTTCTTTACTAATATTAATTATGTTAAGTTCCTCACTCTCATTAGGCCCTTGGTTCCCCACTATTTCTTGTTTTTTGTGCGCTGAGGCTAACAGGGTGTGGAAAGCCAGACAGTGAGGTGCCGTTTTCGTGCAGCTTATGGAGGGGCAGCGCATCTCGGACAGCAACTGTAGGATTTTTGCGTTTAATTACGCATGTGCACCCGCCGGCAGATGCTGTCTGATTTGCGCATAAATAATGGTGATCGCTGTTAGCCTCAGCTCTATTTTCACAGCAAAATCTGGCCCATTAGATTCAAATTGCCTTGTTTCCTGTATGGGGAGAGGGGACTGTTTTACTTGTGCCCCAATACACTGTTCTTGTTTATATTCAGTTAGATCCATAGCGTCATTAAATGTTGCAACAAAAAAGGTTCATGGCTTGTCCTGAAACAGGGTTACTGTGGAGCAGGAGTGAATCCCACCAGCACTTCACTGGATACACCATTGATTACATTCTCCCTGGTAAGCACCAGCCCAGACTCATCCAAGGTAGCGAGCCAGACGAGACTGGTCAGGGTGAGGTACAGAGCCACAAGTGGATGGGAGGAGCTGAAGATGATGAGAAAGATGTTGCTGATTGGAGAGTCAGGAGCTGTTCCTCCTTGGATGAATAGCCTGGGGATCCAGAGCTCATTGGTCCTGCTTTTAAAAATAGGATGCTTGTAGAGCATGAAATGTAAGTGGAAGTACTTGGGCGGTCTTCAACAATGTGCAGCAGATGGTAATTCAATTACATGAGTCCCTGCAGCACCCTGCATGGCACCCTGATTGATGTTGTTGTGGTACTGATCATACTGATGCGTGTGGCAGCTCCAGGTCAATTTGTAGCAGTGGTCCCATGATAGAGGCTCTAAGGGCTTCTGCCATGGAACCCAGGCTGCTGCTAAAGAGACCTGGATCACCAGATTGAAGAGCAATGTCTCTTCCAGCTTACAAGCAATTGGGCTGAAATGCAGACAAGTATATCTCAGGACTACACTGAACTCATTGGTACCATTAAGGTTGGTTTCCTGTAGATCAGTGTCCATGCTGAGCCAATGCCCAGTACTATTGGCATGGTAGGAATGACGATCTTTACCCGCAGAATAGCAGTACGTGGCTCACCAGCACCGTCAGATGTCTGCAGATCAGGCAGAAAGAAGGCAGGGCCAGGTTGTCCATTCAGCAACGTAACAGCTGCACCTTGCAGCAGGGACATATCAGGATTTAGCTGTGGGATTGACACTCAGTGTAAATGAGGTGGTAAAATAGGATGCATGACGTGACCACAACATTACTTCCTTGTTTAAATGTGCCAGCATCTTTAGGACAGGCCCTTTGGTTATCAGCCCTATTTTCTGCCCCTGTCCACAGGAATACTATTTACAAATCAGGCAGAAAGAAGATCAAAATCCAATGCTTTAACCTGCTTTGCTTCCAACTTTCTTTAAGTCTGCAATTTAACGATAGCTGTATTTTACAGTCTCATAGACACTCTTTAATATTTACAATATCTCTACATCATGACAATAGATTAGAGATAGCCACCACAAAACATGTTTTGTTGGCATTTGCTGTGGTTCCTCTTTGCTTTCTTCATTCTAATTATTTGGAATTACATAATCGAGGCTGACACTCCAGTGCAATACTGAAGGAGTGCTGCACTGTTGGAGATGCCATCTTTCGGATGAGGCATTAAACCGAGGCCCCGTCTGCCCTTTAGCTGGACGGTAAAGATCCCACAGTATTATTCGAAGAAGAGCAGGGCAGTTCTGTCCGGTATCCCAGCCAATATTTATCCCTCAACCACCATCACTAAAAAACAGATTATCTGGTCATTATCACATTGCTGTTTATGGGACCTTGCTGTGCGCAAATTGGCTGCTATATTTCCTACATTACAACAGTACTTAATTGGCTTCAAAGTGCTTTGGGATGTCCTGAGGTCATGAAAAGCACTATATAAATGCAAGTTCTTTCTTTATGTACTTTTGAGTGATGTTTGGTTACATGGTGGAAGTTGAGTGTGTGGATTCTTGACATGTGCAGTGGCTGCTAAGGGGGATGAGTCAGGAGTGAGAGCAGCCTCATGTGGGTGGACGTGAGACAGCAACTGTTGTGACTGGGGACTTTGGGCATGATTTTTACCTGGAAGTGAGAAGCGAGTGCGTGGGTAGATTTTCACACGGGAAACTCGGAAGTGAAGTGAGCGCGTCGGAATCTGTAATCGCAACTTAATTGAAGCCAATTATTTTTGCTTCTAGGTTTTGCGTCTCCAAACTATGCAGCCGGCATACTGCGCGCCTGCATGATGCAATCTGAAGTCCACTATTTAAAGGGCCAACGCAAAAATGGATTTTGGAGGAGCAAGGAGGAAATGCATCAGCGGATTCAAAGAGAGCGAGGGCAGCACCCAAGTTCATGGAAGTTTTAAATAAAGGTCTGCTGGGTGCCGTGAGATCCGGGAGGGAGGTCATCTACCCAAGTGATCGGAGGAAGAAACCTAGTTTGGCTACCAAGGAGGCGTGGCTGGAGGTGGCTGAAGAGGTGAGCAGCAGAACCGTGGTGCCCAAGTCTTGGTTGCAGTGCAGGAAGCGCTTTAATGACCTAACCAGATCAGGAAAAGTGAGTACAGTTGCTGACTCACCTACATCCTGTAGTGTACAACACCCCCCTCTCACTCTGTGATGGCACGCCCACTCCATCGCACTACTCTTCACACCCACTTAAGTTCCAGCAGCAACCATCCTTCACTTTCTATGCACTTCTTCACTTCCTCATTTATCCACCCACCATTGCCACTCACCCCAATTCTTATGCAATATGATCCATATGTCTCATAGTCTGCCTCACCCAATACATTGCATCCATCAGGTGAATACATCCCAAACTACGAAAGTAAATTATCGAGGAATATAAAAAGAAATAGTAAAGTATTCTACAGACACATAAATAACAAAAGAAAAATCAGGATAGGGCCACTAAGGGATGCAGAAGATAAACTCACAGGTAATGACAGCGAAATGGCAGAAATATTGAATAATTACTTTGCCTCAGTATTTACCAGGGAGACTAACATGATGGGCATGACTTTAGAAGAGGAGATCAAAAAAGATATAAAGGTACTTAAGATGGAAAGGGGGGAGATAACTGATAAACTAATCAAACTTAGAGAGGATAAAATCCCTGGTCCGGCAGGATCACATCCGCTTATATTAAAAGAAGTTAGGGAAGAGATAGCAGAGGCACTATTACATATATATAAAAATTCATTAGAAAATGGAATAGTGCCAGAGAAGAGCTGAGTGGAGAACAGCAGAGAGGGGAGCAAAAGAGGGGCTGAGGTCGCAGGAGGCACTACTCACGTGAAAGGGTGATAGATAGATTAAGGCTTGACTAGTAACTGTGTGGGATATGGAAAAGTAGGCAACCACTTCATAAGAAATAGGAGCAGGAGTAGGCCAATCGGCCCCTCGAGCCTGCTCCGCCATTCAATAAGATCATGGCTGATCTGATCCTAACCTCAAATCTAAATTCATGTCCAATTTCCTGCCCGCTCACCATAACCCCTAATTCCCTTTACTTCTAGGAAACTGTCTATTTCTGTTTTCAATTTATTTAATGATGTAGCTTCCACAGCTTCCTGGGGCAGCAAATTCCACAGACCTACTACCCTCTGAGTGAAGAAGTTTCTCCTCATCTCAGTTTTGAAAGAGCAGCCCCTTATTCTAAGATTATGCCCCCTAGTTCTAGTTTCACCCATCCTTGGGAACATCCTTACCACATCCACCCGATCACGCCCCTTCACAATCTTATATGTTTCAATAAGATCGCCTCTCATTCTTCTGAACTCCAATGAGTAGAGTCCCAATCTACTCAACCTCTCCTCATATGTCCACCCCCTCATCCCTGGGATTAACTGAGTGAACCTTCTTTGTACTGCCTCAAGAGCAAGTATGTCTTTTCTTAATTTTATTCAATTTTAAATAATCTTAGATAAACATTTAAGGGTAGAATTTACTATTGACAATATAATTGTAGGAACATTTGACACTCATTGATGTTTTTGCCTACTTTACCAGAACCCTTAACCCATTTATGAATGTCTCCATTAAAATAGAGGAGAAAGGAACTTAATATAAGTGTGTTAAACACTTGTGCAATGAAAGTGTCAACAGTTCTTTCCACCCTTAAGATCTAAACTTCTGTTCTTTTTAAGTAATACTTCATCGCCTGTGATGCTGCCCATGGAAAGTCAGGACAAAGCGATTTTCCTTGGTGTGTTATTTTAGAGCTTATGAAGCTCCATTTAATAGAAGAACTGTGCAGCTCCAGGCATGACTATGTGACAGGTCGCTTTACACTGGGAAAATCCCATTGAGACACTACCTGGAGGCATGACAAAATGATAATGCCCAAATAAGGAATATGCAACAAACATAGCAAATTTAATGTATTATAGATTCTCATGCTCTTGTGCACTTAATAGATTAATCGTGATGTCATATCTGGAATATTGTATGCAATATCGAGCAACATATTTTCAAATGGACATTAATGCATTGGTGAAGGTTCAACGAAGGGTGGCAATGATGATTCTAGGATCTAGGGCTGTAAGTTATGAGGAGAGACTGTCTAAGCTGAAATTGTTTTAATGGAGAAATCAAAATTTAGCGGTCATGATCCACACCTTTAAATTGCCAACGGGTATAGATGATGTTGATGTAAACTAGCTGCTTGACCTGGGATATATGCAAAGGTTTAAAAGGCACAGGTTTAAAATTAATAAGCTTGAAGTGAGACCAGAGATTGTCCCTCAGAGTATTGAATATCAGAAGCAGCAAAAGTTAGAACCATAGAATCATAGAATGGTTACAGCACGGGAGGACATTCAGCCCATCGAGTCCATGCTGGCTCTTCACAAGAGCAATTCAGCTAGTCCCACTCCCCTGCCCTTTCCCCGTAGCCCTGCAAATATTTTCCCTTCAAGTACTTATCCAGTTCCCTTTTGAAGGCCACAATTGAATCTGCCTCCACCACCCCCTCGGGCAGTGCATTCCAGATCATAACCACTCGCTGTGTAAAAAAGTTTTTCCTCATGTCACCTTTGGTTCTTTTGCCAATCATCTTAAATCTATGTCCTCTTGTTCTTGACCCTTCCGACAATGTTAACAGTTTCTCTCTATCTACTCATGATTTGGAACACCTCTATCAAATCTCCTCTCAACCTTCTCTGCCCTAAGGAGAACAACCCCAGCTCCTCCAGTCTATCCATGTAATTGAAATCCTTCATCCCTGGAACCATTCTAGTAAATCTCTTCTGCACCCTCCATAAGGCCTTCACATCCTTCCTAAAGTGCGGTGCCCACAATTGAACACAATACTCCAGTTGTGGCCGAACCAGTGTTTTATAAAGGTTCATCATAACTTCCTTGCTTTTGTACTCTGTGCCTCTATTTATAAAGCTCAGGATCCCGTATGATTTTTTAACCACTTTCTCAACCTGTCCTGGCACCTTCAACAATTTGTGCACATATACCCCCAGATCTCTCTGTTCCTGCACCCCTTTTAGAATTGTACCCGATATTGCCTCTCTTTGGTCTTCCTAGCAAAATGTATCACTTTGCACTTCTCTGCATCAAATTTCATCTGCCACGTGTCCGCCCATTCCACCAGCCTGTCTATGTCCTCTTGAAGTCTATCACTATCCTCCTCACTGTTCACTACACTTCCAAGTTTTGCGTCATCTGCAAATTGGGAAATCGTGCCCTGTACACCCAAGTCCAAGTCATTAATATATATCAAGAAAAGCAATGGTCCTAGTACCGAGCCCTGGGGAACACCACTGTACACCTCCCTCCAGTCCGAAAAACAACCGTTCACCACTACTCTGTTTCCTGTCACTTAGCCAATTTTGTATCCATGCTGCCACTGCCCCTTTTATTCCATGGGCTTGAACTTTGCTGACAAGCCAATTATGTGGCATTTTATCAAACACGTTTTGGGAGTCCATATACACCACATCAACCGCATTGCCCTCATTGACCCTTTCTGTTGACTCATCAAAAAACTCAATCAAGTTAGTTAAACACAATTTGCCTTTAACAAATCCATGCTGGCTTTCCTTAATTAATCTACACTTGTCCAAGTGACTGTTAATTTTGTCCCGGATTATCATTTTTAAAAGTTTCCCCACCACTGAGATTAAACTGACTGGCCTATAGATGGCAGATTTATCCTTACACCCTTTTTTAAACAAGGATGGAACATTTGCAATTCAAGTTGTTGAGGCTGATTCAACTAATTAATCCAAAAAGGAACTGGCTATGTTTCTGGTTGGGAATTGGACAGGAGATTATAGTAAGAATACACTAATGTGACCAGATACTCCATGCGGCATCATGCTTCCTTTGCTGCTGAGGTGAAGAATGCTGCCTGGAAGATCGCAGGCCAGAAGTGTGTGAGGATGAATGAATATTCAGGAGTTTTATATGATAACCTTGAGCATCAGGGTATGCTGATGCAGAACTTTCTGTCAGGAGATTCCAAGGTCTAAATTTAACATTATTGCACCCATTTTATGGGCCTGAAATGGGTGAAACGATAACGAATTTAGCCGTGCAGAGGCCCCTGTCAGATGTGGATGGGCGCTTGGACACTGCTAAATTGGTTGGGGCGTTTTTTGAGGGGGCTTTGGCAGCCTTCTGAAATGAACGCAGGCCTCATTTCAATATTGAAATAAAACTCCTGCGCTCGGTTCAGACCCAGATTCCTAACTTTGTTTGCCCCAGTTGGAGCTTGCGATGTGTAAGCTTTGACTGGCATTTTCGGGTTTCGAGCAGCCTTACCAGCAGTCTTAAAGGTGTCCGAGGCCGCTCAAAAAAGGTTAACAATCTTTTAGCATTTTGTGGAGTTGGAAATAGAAGGAGTGCCCCTCTAACTCCACAAAACAACAGCAGGCCACTGCCGGCCTACCCTCGCCTCACTCCCGATCAGCTCCCCCCACTCCCGTGCTTACCTCTGGGGCCTTGGCACAAGACAAAATTGGTAAAGCCCAATAGGCAAGCTGTGAGCACAATGACACTCTGATTTATTTTGATGAGGCCCGAGGATGAATTTACTTTGGTCCTCGGGCCCCTCTGTTCCAGTGCACCGTCAGATCATGGTTTGGGGCACTAAGGAATTTAGGTCCCTAAATGCCCATGAAAGGACATAAGAACATAAAAGAAATAGGAACAGTAGTAGGCCATATGGCCCCTCAAACCTGCTCCGCCATTCAATGCGATCATGGCTGATCTTCGATCTCAACTCCACTTTCCCACCCAATCCCCATATCCTTGATTCCCTTAGAGTCCAAGTAAAGGACATAATATATATGTGGAAAGAATCAGGTTTTATGAACCGATTGGCCTTTTGTTGTTTCCAGGCTTTTGTCATTTGATTTTGTTGAAATTGCCATGATATTATGTGCTGCAAACAGTTCCTTATGTGGATAATTTTGAACTTATACAAAATTTGATCCTAAAGAAGATAGTCTTAAAGCTAATCTTAAACATTCTTCACACCACCCTTCTAGCTCTAGTATCAGCCTTAGCTCAGTTGGTAACACTCTCACCTCTGAGTTAGAAGGTTGTGGGTTCAAGACCTCACTTCAAAAAACTTGGGCACAAAATCCAGGCTGATACTCCAATGCAATACTGAGGGAGTGCTGCATTGTTGGAGGTGCTGTCTTTCAGATGAGATGTTAAACTGAGGCCCCCTGTCTGCCCTCTCAGGTGGATGTAAAAGATCCCTTGGCATTATTTAGAAGAAGAGCGAGGGAATTCTCCCTGGTATCCTGGCCAACATTTATCCCTCAACTAACACCACATTGCTCTTTGTGGGACTTTGCTGTGTGCAAATTGGCTGCTGTGTTTCCAAATTACAACAGTGACTACATATCAAAAAAAATTGATTGTAAAGCACTTTAGTCCTGGGGTCATTAAAGGTGCTATATAAATGCAAGTCTTTCTTTTCTTTCTCTACTATTGGGCAGGATCCTGGGGGCAAAGTTGAAATCAGTGGTGACATGACCTCTTATGAAAGATTGAACATCCCAATGGATGACTTGTAGACTTCCTCAGTTCTGGTCTGTAAGGCAGAAAACAAGATAGTTTTACAACTTCTATTAGATTGCAACTTTCAGTGCACTACACTGTATGCTTACATTGGATCTTACTTTGAGATTTAGTGACAAAAATTGGCCCTGACACAGTCAGTTTGATGCAAACACGACAAAGGTCATCGAAGTCAGAACTAGAACTGAATCACTAAAAAATCTATTTCCTCATCGAAATCAAGAACAATGTAAATATTTGTCTTAGATCCAAATTTCCAGTCAAAAATTATAATTTCTGCCTTTTCAAGGAAAAGCTTGACCTATCTAACCGTGACCATTTGCATTCTACATTTCTATTGTCCTAGCAGCAGAATAGCCTTTATGTTCCATGGAGTATGTGATCACCTTTATTTAAAACTTAACTTTTAATTCCAACAGTCAAGCTGGGAGGAATCAGTATCAGCTGGGTACTTCTGTATACTCAGCTGGTAATGGTTTCTCTGGGATTGACAGTTCTGATTGGCATCCAGGCTGATCTGTAGCGTCAAATCCCATTGAAAACAATGGAGCCACTCTGGAAGGTGCACAATCGTGTCTCTGTAACCTACATCACCAGAATATTTCAGGAGGGAAGAGGAGACCTAAAATGGTAAGTTTCCATAATGAGGTTCATGATAAATCATAATAGTGGATATTCTGATTTTTTTAAAAAAGAAACAGGAGGAGATACTTTGTACAGGAAGTCATTCTCCTAGCCTTTCTCTTTTAAACAATGTCACGATGAAACGAGTCAGAAATGATCCTTCCACAAAAACACATTATCAATTCAATCAGCCCTCTGATCCATGTACCTAAGTTAAAATTAAACGTTCTTGTGTGCAGCCAGAACAAGCAAAATCAATTGGCTCCTGAACAAAATACAATTATGTTTTATTATTTTAAAATCTTGCACACTCTATCCTCATTATAACGTGGTACTTGGGAGCCAAACATTTTGCATTTCTGTAGTGATTATCCTGGAGTGTACAACGTAATAGGAGAAAAAAGTTAGGAGCCAGACCAAGATCCAGCAGGCTCATAAATATATGCAGGGGTTAAATTCAGAATTGAAATGGCTTAAATGGTCTTTTTTGCAGTGAATTTTTACTGCACGACCAGGAACATGCAATTTTCAAGAGTGCTTTTTGTAAGATGGGATGTGATACAGCAGATGAGACGGTCGGAACGCACCTGCAATAAGGCTGCTGAGTCAGTTGTTAATGAGCTAACGAGGCTCTTAACTGCTTTAAGACAGGCATTTCCTTAAATCCAGCTGTGACTAAAGAAAATTGTTCTGAATGGAGCAGAGGCAGTGTCGAAGAGAAGTCAAGATTAAATGATGAAGTCCTCCAAGCTCTTGTAGATGGAGTGAAGGAGCAGCAAATTAGCCTTTATGGGAGAAGGGTGCATAATCAATGAGCAGAGAGGGCACCAGGTGTGGGAGGAGATAACAGAGATGCCAACATGGTCTCACATATCCAGTGCAGATGGAATGAAGTCAGGAAGGAGGTGTCTGATTATCTGACCTGGGGCAACTACTGGGGTAAGCAAGGTATCTTACCTTGAATTTATCTCCTGCCTTCTATCCGAACAGGATAGGAAGCAATACCTGACATAGATCTCTGCATAGTAGCGAACTACAGTATGTTGCTGGGGCAAGGAGGAGCATTCCTGAGCTTCTTGGCCCCTCAAAAATCCCACCCAAAAATTCCAGGCCATTTCTAGAGCGGCCTTCAGTGATCCCTTTAGGATTAGGCTGCTCACCACCTGCTGCAAATGGATAGCGAGTGTACAGTGCATGCTCTGCCCATTTGTACTCGGAAATTGCAAACGGGGACCTACAACCAGCATAGGACCTAGGTTTTCATAAGAAAGTAACCTCTTGCCTGCTTCAGGCAGGCATGATATGCGTCCATTTACAGGGAAACCTGAAAACTGTATCAGGTGGGCTTTAAGCGGCCGAGGAGCAACCTGTCCTGATTTTTAAGGCGAGAAACGGGCAGGAGAAAATCTCCCCGGTATTTCTTCTTCATCCTGTACGTGGCCTTGATAACTTTCCTAAAGTAGAATGTCTGAAACTGTACATAAGATTCTAACTGCACCCTAACCAGTAATTTGTGTAGGTTTAGTGTTACCTCTTTGCTTATCTTTCTGTGGTCAAAGACACTATTTGCATATTTGTGGTCCTGCATTATGTGCAAATGAACAAAATGCTACTTGGGTGCAGTTTATGGAGCCCTGTACTCTGGGGTAATGTCTGAAGAAATAAGCCTGCCTCTCCATGTGCTATTGCTGCTTCATACTGAATTCAAGATAGATCTCCGCTTACTGAGAAAAAGCATCAGTTTGAGGGAACAGTGCATTGTAAACTGACAAATCCTGGGCAGGTTACCTGGAATTTACAGGGCTATGGGGAAAGAGCAGGGGAGTGGGACTTTCAAAGAGCCGGCACAGGCACGATGGGCCGAATGGCCTCCTTTTGTGCTGTAACATACTATGATATTATGACTGACCCTGTGTCAAAAAGAAATTCAGAATTATGAATATATACCTCCAGCTCTGCTTCATTTTAAAAAAGAATTGTTCCCAGGATGTTGGTGACTCTGGCAAGGCTGCATTTATTGCCCATCTCTAGTTGCCCTGAGAAGGTGCTGATGGGCTTTCTCTTTGAACCACTGCAATCTTTATGGTGCTCCCATGATGTTGTTAGGTTGGGAATTCCAGGACATTGATCCAGTAACAGTGAAGAATTAGAACTTCCTCAGTTAGAGCTCCTGTGTGAGGTCCAGGTGGTACAACTGGTGCAAAGGGTGTGTGTGGGTACAGTTGGGCCCTGTTGGTGTACTTCCAATGTCCTCTGGCCTCCCTATCTGCCCTGCCCTTTTCCCAGCCTTCTGTCAATGCAGCACCATATACTGCTTCTACTTTATGGAATGGAGAGATTAAGGCCTCCCTATGCCTTCACAATTGTTTTTCACATAATGCTATCTCTCGCCAATGCTTGCAAGCCATGTTTCGAAATTCTGGTGAAATGAATGCCTACAATTTTGTGAGAGGCAACTGCCTCAAATTGTGCAATTCGTGCTGGTTTATTTTTGAAGAAAATACCAACTATTTTCAGGCAAGGGTTAATTAGGTTAAATGCTGTGATCTGAATTTTAGACTATGATAGTAAATTTTACAAAGTCCCATTCCCTGCAAGAAACCTTACCCACTGGAAGCTCATATCAGGAAAACACAGCTGAGCTCCCGAAATTATTCCAACCATTTAGAGGTAACGTCCTCCGATTTTCCAGTTGGAGAGGCTCTGCATCAGGGTATGCGTTCGTAAATTAACACTATGCCCCAAAATTCAAAGGGATCACTGCATCATCCTAAACCTCTGTAGATAAATAATTGTCCTCAGCAGTGCAAAATCCTGTATCATGCCTCAGTTAACAATTTGCAGTGTCTGGACTTTAGATAATAAGAAGTTTGTTAATGTATTGGTGTCTGACATTCATGTGATCCTTTTTGATTCATCTTAATATGAGTAAAAGTGGTCAATTGATAGATACCAGATAATCTGTATTTACCTTCTCAGAATTCCAGAGGATCTCTTTCATAACTTTGTGATCTATTATTATTAGAGTCTGTGCTAATGTTCCTTTGATAAAAATTGATTGACGACCTGCGTTCAAAGGAGTTATAAATCATGAGAATCGTTCAATGTTCAAAAGTTCTAGCATAGCAGCTGAGATCTGTTGGTTGCACAGAACTCTGTGAGCTTATGTGTTCCTTGTACAATACCTGAACCTGAAGGATCTACCTTGAGACTGCATTCAGTTTAACAAGAGGCAAGAGAAGGCTTATCTGCTTCACCCTAAGAAACTGTTCCATTCCAAGAAATTGTGAGAAAGCAGGGAGAAGCTTTGCTGGACTGTTTATTTTTCACCTTGAGAAAACCTAAAGCTTAAAAGGGGTAAATAAACTTGTTACGGACTATGTCTAGATCTTTGTTGTGCAATTATTGTGATGTAAAGTATTTACCTAATATGTTTGCTTCTGTAAATTGTATAGTTGTAAATAAATTTGATTAATAATGTTAGCCTGTACCAATCAAGTTCCGAGCATAATGTTTTCCATTTTTCAGATTTGACAGGAGGTGCCGTGAACCGATACATAGATTCCAGGGTACAGTGTTGCTTTTAATTAGGGTCATTGTTGGCCCATGGCTACCTAACATCAGTCATACATTACCTGACCATGAGAGGCATAGTTTGCGGCAAATTTTGGGATTTCAGCCTATGCTGCCACAGAGGAACCTTGTGTAAAATATGTTAAAAATGCTATGGTTGTGCTAAACTTAGCTCTCAAACAGTTAAGTTCAAAGGGCAACAGGGCTGGCAGATGTATATTAGGTTGCAGACTGGGCACCTGGATAAGTGTCCAGGAGACAATAGGGCTGATCTTCCTGTGGTTCATAGAACTGAATGCTATGCCTGGGTAGCTCACTAGAATAGTGTTGTGCCTGAAGTCACTTCTCTCTGCCCTGATTTCTTGGTGTGGAGATGCCGGTGATGGACTGGGGTTGACAATTGTGAACAATTTTACAACACCAAGTTATGGTCCAGCAATTTTATTTTAAATTCACAAGCTTTCGGAGGCTTCCTCCTTCCTCAGGTGAACGAAATGAAATCCTCGAAATGAAATCGCATTTATAAATTCATTTCGTTCACCTGAGGAAGGAGGAAGCCTCCGAACGCTTGTGAATTTAAAATAAAATTGCTGGACTATAACTTGGTGTTGTAAAATTGTTTACAACTGATTTCTTGGGGCTATTTTCATGTCATGAGCAGAGGCTGTGGCTGCATGTTGTGTGCAGTCGTGAGGACACATGACTGAAGTGCTGCTGCAAGCCTTAAAGGTCTGTGCCTCCTTAAAGTGGCTGCAGCAATATGGGGCCTTGGGAGAGTTTGTGGTGAGGTGTCGGGGTGGGGGGGGGCAACAGGAACCCAAAGTAGTGTGGAAGCCTACAAATTGCAGACAAATATCTTGGTGTGATTCCAAGATCCAGAGTGTTTCAGAGAATTATTTTTTCCCATAAGATAATTGTTAAAGTGGCAATGCAAATTATGGTTGCAGATAGAATACAAACTTTTTTTCATCAGCATGCCAAAAAAAAAAGACTGCTTACATAAGGGCACCTTGTTTTGATGATGAGGCCATTGAACAACTGTTGCAATAAGTAGCGAAGATGAGGGATGTTCTATTTGCTGCTATGGAGAAAAGAACATGAAGGCTGTGGCACATAGGAGACGGCAAGAGGTGGCTGAGGCCAGCTACATCAGCAGCACCATGCCAAGTACATAGATGCAATGCCAAAAGAGGCTTAATGTCCTTACCAGGAGGGGTAATGTAAGTGTGAACCTTTACATAGATTTAAAACCGTTTATGAGCTGGGTGGCAACTACCTTGTGTTTCCAATCGCTCAATGAATGATCTAGTTAAAATACCACTTTTTAAAATTTGTTTTCGGGATGTGGACAATACTGTCACGGCTGTATTTATTGCTCATCCTCAAAAGGTGATAGCAGGCTACAGGTCATGCTTTATGAAAAGACCTTTTGGACTGTGGATGGAAGCAGAGTATGTTTTCCTGGAATATCGTTATTGCAGAGGAAAGGTAAAAGAGGGAGAGATTAAATTAAGGGATTGTTCTGGATGACATGATCATGAGAAGGTTTCCATGATGAGATTTCTCCAGATGTTTTAGCCAGCCTGATAGCCCTGTAATCTATCTGGAGCCTTGTCTTCCTCATCTCCTGTTTCCTCTTCCTCCTTCTACTCGGCTCACTCCACTTCTTGCTGCTGTTAATGGCTAGATTGCGGAGCAAGCCGCTATGATCCTGTATACCTTCTCCCGATTATATTGCAAGGCCCCCCCAGAATGATTCAGTTCAGAATGCCAATCGTGTTCTCAGTGGTCACGTTGGTGGAAGCATGAGCTTCATTATTAATCCATCATAATTGTTGCTTTGTATAGTCACCTGCTGGGAAATAAAGCAGCTTAACAAGTCATGTTAAGTCTTGCCTCACGAAGTGTTCTTTCAGTCCACCTTCGGAGAAATGGAGGAAATACATGTATGAAAGGCATGGATATCCAGTTCAGGTTCAATTGTTATTCCCCCCAGCTTACACTATTGTACAAGTAGATATGGGGCAGTGCATGTCAACTTCCATAAAAGTAAACTGTTCAGACTAGAATGATACCAAGGATAAGCGACTTCAGTTACACGGAGAGACTAGAGATTGTTTTCCTTAGAGCAGAGAAGGTTAAGGAGAGATTTAATAGATGTGTTCAAAATGATGAGGGGTTTTGATAGAGTAGATAGGTAGAAACTGTTTCCACTGGCAGGAGGGTCGGTAACCAGAGGATTTAAAATAATTGGCAAAAAAGCCAGGGGGGAGATGAGGAGAATTTTTTTTAATCAGCAAGTTGTTATGATTTGGAATGAACTGCCTGAAATGGTGGTGGAAGCAGATTCGATAGTAACTTTCAAAAGGGAATTGGATCTCTACTTAAAAAAGAAAAATTTGCAGGGCAATGGGGAAAGAGCAGGGAAGTAGGACTAATTTGTAGCTCTTTCAGAGAGCCAGCAAAGGCACAATGGCCTCCTTCTGTGCTATATGCTTCTATGATTCTATTGCTTATGGGAATGACTGACGTCTCTGAAACCTAGAAGGTATCTACGTCAGAATTGATAATTGCCAATTTCAACTGTTAGAACAGAACCAGTGTTTAAAATAAACAGAAGTGCAACAGTGGCTTAAGGAGTTTTTAACAAGTTAAACCAGGGATTTTTAAGGTTACACATGGAATTTGCAGTAATGTGCAAAAAGGGCTGATGGGGCAGGGAGCAATTTTGCATGAAGTGCAGGGACCACACAATTTCTATGTTAACTTGAATATGCAAAATTGCTAAACATTACTGATCAGTTTACGTGTGTGGTAACTCTAACACAAGGAGGAATTGTGACTCTTTAATGTTCAAAGCCTTACAATGAAGGCAGATCTACAAATGTGCATTATTTTTTCCTATTTTCCTCGGTCAACATTCTTGAAATAAAAAAATAACAAATTTAGGGAATGTACCTTCAATGATGCCTTGGGGCTATACTGTACAGTTATTACGCCCTTGAATTTCAATTTTGATTGGTAAAATGCAATCTGACCATTTTCCTGATTGCCCAATAGTGCTGACCCTATCTTGAGGGCTATTATCATCAGTGAATTGAATCAAAGAGGAAGAAAACAAAAAGATTAGCACCCTTTGACATCGCAAAGACTGGTGCTTTGTAAGGTGCTTCACTGATTGATTCAGGCTACTTATACAATGTCACTAGATATTGATATTTACATCAATGTAATTGAAGATTAGACATTTCACTATTATACTGCTCTTGTGAGAGTCCAGACAGTTAAATGCAATTTTACTGTTCAATAGTCTTTCATTTGAATAATTTATTTGGAGTATTTCCAATACTCTGCTCCATGTTTATAACCACCTCAGTCAATGCTTTGAAAACAATATACTTTAATAATTTGTTACAGGGCTTGTCTATATTGCTATTTCATTCACTCATTGATACTTTGCAGTTCAGGGAAAAGCTAAAGTGAGGTGCATTTCCCTCACTCATTAGCAGCTTTTGCTGTTTCTACATGTCAGCACTATTTAACTATCACAAGATTAAATACAAACTTTGAGTGCCAAAAAGTCAAAGTTAGAAATTTCAACCAAAAAGTTACAGGTATGAGACATCACTAACCATTCAGGCCAGGTTGCAGGTTCAAACCCTGTCTATGCTGAGTTAGCTGATCTCAGCTGGTGTGGCAGTAGGGATGCTATAATTAACCTTTGTAAACAATTTTACAACACCAAGTTATAGTCCAGCAATTTTATTTTAAATTCACAAGCTTTCGGAGGCTTCCTCCTTCGTCAGGTAAATGACTGCTATCTAGTGGTCCGTACTGGAAGTTCATGAATGTGGATGTGAGGTGAGAACTGGAGTGAGCCCTGCTAACACTCGTTGAGGTAGATCTTGACTTTGTGCGATAGTGTAAAACGAGTGATAGCCAGACAGCAGCTCATCTCCTGATTACATCTCTCCTGATTCTTATTTCCATTGAAGCTGCGACTCGTTATCACCCATTTTACACCATTGCACAAAGTCAAGATCTAGTCCATTGAATACTGGGAAAAATGGCAGAGGTGACCTGTGGAATCATATCCCATTTACCTGACGAAGGAGGAAGCCTCCGAAAGCTTGTGAATTTAAAATAAAATTGCTGGACTATAACTTGGTGTTGTAAAATTGTTTACAATTGTCAACCCCAGTCCATCACCGGCATCTCCACATCATAATTAACCTTGGCACTCATGGGTTAGGGAGAAATAAATTAGGACAGGTTACTGCTCCTGACTGCTATCTAGTGGTCCGTACTGGAAGTTCATGAATGTGGATGTGAGGTGAGAACTGGAGTGAGCCCTGCTAACACTCGTTGAGGTAGATCTTGACTTTGTGCGATAGTGTAAAACGAGTGATAGCCAGACAGCAGCTCATCTCCTGATTACATCTCTCCTGATTCTTATTTCCATTGAAGCTGCGACTCGTTATCACCCATTTTACACCATTGCACAAAGTCAAGATCTAGTCCATTGAATACTGGGAAAAATGGCAGAGGTGACCTGTGGAATCATATCCCAAGAAGGAGTCAATGGAAAGAGAGAAAATGGGCAAGAAATAAAAATTGCATATCATTACATTTTAGATGTTATATGTGCAATTTTCTGCAATACAATAGAACTAAAATATTTACTTTCTAACTACAAAATCTATCTGCTGTATGTCATAATCCCTCAACCTCTGGATTTCAGTATTCTAATATTGATTGCTCTTGTGTGTAATCTTTAGAGTAATTTTTGGCACTATCGCCCTGAACAACAGTCAATATCAGTATATTGTCTTTGACAGCCGTCATTATTTGCATATTAGAACATTATTAATGTGAGCCTTATTTGCCCACCAGACAGCCAAAGTGGCAGTTTAAATTGTCTAGGTTCAACATTTCATCATTTGCCATGTAACATTTCTGTATGCTTGACAAACTTTAAAAATGTATTTATAGCAACAACAGGAATCATGAAATCAATAATGAAAATGCTCTGGGCCTGGTCTGAAGTCAGGCATATTTGACATGAAACACAGAAAGGTAAATGACTGGAATTTTAATTGCTATGATCTGTCATGCATTACACAGTAATGTCAACGTATGCACCAATTCAACTGACATAGAACAAAATCCATTGCTTTTTCATAAATTGTTTCTTATACCCTACTTTCTCAATTAGTTTTATAATTCACTGGTGCATGTGCTTAGTGTATTGTGGGTACTTCTTATGTAGACTCAATTATTGCACCAACAACTTGGGCTGGAATTATACTGCCACATGTAAGCAATAGAATGGGTGTAAAACCACCCAAAGGAAGTGGTTTCGCATCTGCTGCTCTAATATGTTCAGGAGTTAGGTCACCCATCTGACTGTTATACGTCTGCGTTTGTGTTCCGCTTCACTCAAGTCAAAAGTGGCAGTGTAGCTGCACACTTTGAGGTAGATTTTAACTTTGACCCCTGAGTGGAAAATTGGCGGTGGGAGATGACTTCAATGGAAAAGAAAATCGTCCGGGGTGTAGAACGGACAGTCAATCAACTACTGCCAGTTTTCTGCCAGACAGTGAAAGTAGTCTTTTTTGTTTCATGTTTGTTTTGGTGGACAAGGTATGATAATAGAAATATTATAAGCTTTCTAGAGGAATATAGGATGCACACCAAACTAGGTTCAATATAGATATATACACTATATTAATAGCCTTTGGGTTCCTTGCACTGTACAATGGTTAACAGGGCTAGCAAGCAACTGACACCTCAATGTCTGCTGATGATGCTTTTGAGACAACGGCTCAAGGTGAAAAGTTCTTCCCTTTCAATGGAGAACAGTACGTTCTCCTGATGTTGTGGCTTCGATTCATAACTCACCATCTGGGAAACCATGTTAGCAAATTCACATCTTACCACTTTTGAAGGATCTCTCTTTTGTTTCTCTCCCAGAGAGTAACTCTGTGACTCCTTGGAATGACATTCTCTAATAGAATAATGGCAGTGCACAGACTCGCCAAAGGATGTAAACTGAGGCTCAAATATTCATTCAGTAGCACATAATTCCAGATTAAAGCACTGAACAAAACATAAACTTTAGGAGAAATGGCACTAAAATTTGGCAGTATTGTAGGTGCAAAAGCTGACACTAATAGCAAGAATAAAATTCTGCCTTTAACTCATATGGGACGCTTGCTACCCCAATTGTGTTCAGTTGATAGTTTTACTTAGACTGAACATATTTTTCTATGACTGTCATTAGTTCCACTTCAATGTTGGCTAATAAGAGATGCAGTCCCACTACAATGTTGGCCATATCATTTCAAAGTATTTTTTCCTGACTATCTTCTGTGAGAAAGGAGCCATTTGAAACAATACAGGTGACTTAAGACTAAGTTAACCAATAATAGTGATGTAGTCTTTTTCATTGTTATCGAGATGTAAAAAAATATCTGCCAAAATGAGAATCTGAACAGCTGGGTTACGTATGTTTAATGATCTGGTTCAACCTTTTCTGCTCAGCTAAACAGCAACTGAATGGTCATTTGGCGAGAACTGAATGTGAGACTGGAGAAGATGAATGCAGCGGATAGATACAAAACATATTTTAAAGCTATCATTAATTTCAGATGGTTGATGTGAAATCTTCTTGCAGTTCTCTGTAAAGGAAGAATTGCTAAAAAAAACCAAAGGGCTGCTTTAATACTTTCAACAAGGGTAGGTAGGATGAAGAAATTAATGGGATCATTGACATTATCGATTGGAGATCAATCTTGAATTATACCACTCTCTTGGCCAGTAATGTCCTGCAATAGAAGTAAAGTGATTGATGAAGCTTGGTGAATAGGCATACTCTAGAAGGTATGGCTGAGACCAACTTTGGTAAGCAAGTCATTCATAAGTGCAGTTATCAAGAGGTCCATGAGTCTGTCCATCTTAAAAGGTTTGCTCATGACAAGTTGATTAATGGGTTTGAGGTTGAGGATGGAACAAAATAAAATCTGGCTTTTGAAGTCTACCATCAAAGGATTGAAACAGTAGCATAACACTTGAATTTCTACAAAAACATCTTGTATTTATATAGCGTCCCAAAGCGCTTCACAGGAGCATGATCAAACAAAATTTGACACCGAGCCATATAAGGAGATATTAGGACAGGTGACCAAAAGCTTGATCAAAGACGTAGGTTTTAAGGAGTGTCTTAAAGAAGGAGAGAGAGGTAGAGAGATGAAGAGGTTTAGGGAGGGAATTCCAGAGTTCAGGGCCTAGGCAGCTGTAAGCAAGGCCTCCAAAGGTGGAGCGATTAAAATTAGGGATGCAGCACCTTTCACGACCTCAGGACATTGCTAAGTGCTTTACAGCCAATGAAGTACTTTTGATATACAGTCACTGTTGTAATATAGAAAACATTTTTCTTTTATTCGTTCACTGGATGTGGGCGTTGCTGGCAAAGCCAGAATTTATTGCCCATCCCTAATTGCCCTTGAGAAGGTGGTGATGAGCTGCCTTCTTGAAATGCTACAGTCCGTGTGGTGAAGGTTCTCCCACAGTGCTGTTAGGTAGAGAGTTCCAGGATTTTGACCTGGAGATATATTTCCAAGTCGGGATGGTGTGTGACTTGGAGGGGAACATGCAGGTGGTGTTGTTCCCATGTGCCTGCTGCACTTGTCCTTCTAGGTGGTGGAAGTCGTGGGTTTGGGAGGTGCTGTCGAAGAAGCCTTGACGAGTTGCTGCAGTGCATCGTGTAGATGGTACACATTGCAACCATGGTCCACCAATGGCGAAGGGAGTGAATGTTTAGGGCGGTGGATGGGGTGCCAATCAAGTGGGCTGCTTTGTCCTGGATGATGTCGAGCTTCTTGAGTGTTGTTGGAGCTGCAAACTCCTGACTTGTAGATGATGGAAAGGCATTGGGGAGTTAGGAGGTGAGTTACTCGCTGCAGAATACCCAGCCTCTGACCTGCTCTTGTAGCCACAGTATTTATGTGGCTGGTCCAGTTAAGTTTCTGGTCAATGTGACCCCCAGGATGTTGATGGTAGGGGATTCGGTGATGGTAATGGCATTGAATGTCAATGGGAGGTGGTTAGACTCTCTCTTATTGGAGATGGTCATTGCCTGGCACTTGTCTAGTGCGAATGTAACTTGCCACTTATCAGCCCAAGCCTGGATGTTGTCCAGGTCTTGCTGCATGCAGGCAGGGACTGCTTCATTATCTGAGGGGTTGCGAATGGAATTGAACACTGTGGAATCATCAGTGAACATCCCCATTTCTGACCTTATGATGGAGGGAAGGTCATTGATGAAGCAGCTGAAGATGGTTTAGCCAAGGACACTGCCCTGAAGAACTCCTGCAGCAATGTCATGGGGCTGAGATGATTGGCCTCGAACAACCACTACCATCTTTCTTTGTCAAGAATCTTACAACACCAGGTTATAGTCCAACAATTTTATTTGAAAATCACAAGCTTTCGGAGGCTTCCTCCTTCGTCAGGTGAATGTGACGAACATTCACCTGGCGAAGGAGGAAGCCTCCGAAAGCTTGTGTTTTTCAAATAAAATTGTTGGACTATAACCTGGTGTTGTAAGATTCTTGACATTTGTCAACCCCAGTCCATCACCGGCATCTCCACATGATCTTTCTTTGTGCTAGGCATGACTCAAGCCACTGGAGAGTATTCCCCCTGATTCCCATTGACTTCAATTTTACTAGGGCTCCTTGGTGCCACACTCGGTCAAATGCTGCCTTGATGTCAAGGGCAGTCACTCTCACCTCACCTCTGGAATTCAGCCCTTTTGTCCATGTTTGGACCAAGGATGTAATGAGGTCTGGAGCCGAGTGGTCCTGGCGGAACCCAAACTGAGCATCGGTGAGCAGGTTATTGGTGAGTAAGTGCCGCTTGATAGCACTGTCGACGACACCTTCCATCACTTTGCTGATGATTGAGAGTAGACTGATGGGGCGGTAATTGGCCGGATTGGATTTGTCCTGCTTTTTGTGGACAGGACATACCTCTGCAATTTTCCACATTGTCAGGTAGATGCCAGTGTTGTAGCTGTACTGCAACAGCTTGGCTAGAGGCGCAGCTAGTTCTGGAGCACAAGTCTTCAGCACTACAGCCAGGATGTTGTCAGGGCCCATAGCCTTTGCTGTATCCAGCTAATTGCAGCCAATTTGTGCACTGCAAGGTCCTGCAAACAGCAATCAAACGAATGACCAGATAATCTATTTTACGTGTTGGCGAAGGGATAATTGTTGGTCAGAAAAGCAAGAGAACTCTCTTGCTTCTCTTCAAATAGTGGGATCTTTTACGTCAACCTGAGAGGACAGCTGGTGCCTCGGTTTAATGTCCTGTCTGTATGACGGCACCACTCTTGCCATGTTTGCGCTTGTTTTCAGGTAGGAACGGCAGAATATCCAGGATAATCAGTTTAGTGTGATTCGGATTTATTCTGAACAAGTTTGCATCCTAGTGGTTTATCATAATTTTTGTTTTATAAATTGATGGATTTTAATGTTAATTTATGTAGATTTTAAATTTATTACTGAAATGTTACCTTTTCGACAGTGATGATCAATTGGCCGCTTGAAAGGTCAGATGTTAACCAATTGACTTCAGGTCGGCACTTGCTGATGGTATGTAAATGGCCCTTACAATGGTGAGTGGTACCAACATACGATCCTGGAAGAGGCAGATCTTCAGAAAGCTCAAGCAACATGCTGAAATACTACAGTGAGAGGAAACCCACCAAATTTAAATGAAATGCATTAATGCATAGTAAGTGTATGGATAAGCTGATGTAACGTATATTGCTAATTAAAGAAGAGATAGGCCTGGAAGTTCCATGGAGCTACTCCTCCTCCACCAGCGTCACTTCACTGGAAGTGCGGCGGGATCCCAATTGAGTGCGTAAATGGGGTTTCCGAAGGAACTCCGGTGAAGTAACATAGGCAAAGCTGGAGCAGCTCTGAGGAATTTCCTGGCCATAATAAATATGGAAGATACCAGCTGGTCTGTGTAGTCCTCCAAAACTTCATTGCCAAGGTAATCTAGAGCCTCTTTCATTATTAAACACACAATGCTCTTATGTTCAATGGGAAGCTCATGATGAAGCGATTTACCACCTGCTTTTTGGAACGGAGGACAGGAGAAACTTCTTCAAACAGAGAATTGTGAAGCTGTGGAAATCACTTCCAGGGTTAGTGGTTGAGACAGAAACTATGTCACATTCAAGATTAGATTGGATAAGTGAAGCGATATGGGAACACGGTGGGTAAATGTGATTAAAACTGTTTGCCTGTGTGATGGGTAAACGTCGACATAAACTGGTTGGGCCAAATGGCCTGTTTCCCATTTGTAACTACTATGAATTTCTAATTGGAGGAAAAGAGGCCCCTTTATTGAGAAAAGAGTAAAATGTAGCCATTAGTAGGACTTAAAAAAAATATAGAAATACAAACTCAGTATGGTATAACACATAAGCGAATGCTGCCAATAAAATAACTTTGAATACTGCAGAATGTGTCATTTGTAATTTAAAATAGAATTATGCTCATCTGAATTGCCACATAATCCTGTTATGATAAAATGGGAGCTACAGTAGCTGTACTTTAACTGGTTTGTATTACTTTCTCTTGCTGTATTTTGTGCTTTAGTACTGCAGGGCAGGCACAATCTGGAAAAAAAGACATTTATGTAGGATTTTCGCTGCAGTGACATCATGAAATTCTAGTCTTGTGAGATCATGAATAGGGCGCCTACTGTCTCCTAAATGAATTCCACACTCCTTCCACAGAACAATATATTTCTTGTTTAGAGATTTAATTATAGCTATAAACAAGATGATATCACATGACTCGAGCCAACATGATATTGTGCTCCATGACTCAATCTATGTTATGAAAATTTAATTAACCATTTGATCCCAGGAAAATATGCTTTGTACATGAAGGATAACACATGGAGTGGAAGGTGTTAAAAAGCAGTAACAGACTGAGTGTCTGAAGTGACCCTAGAAATCAGATTTAAGTACTGATACCATGAGTATCAATAGTATCGATGACCCTGGGTTTGGAGAGGAGAAATTGTCTAGAGCTCTTGCATTTCATTGCTATCCGGTGGCCCCTGGTAATGCACGTGTGTAGATGTTGGATGAGGACAGAATCAGCTTTTGCCGTAATGTCCAATGTGGGCAAAGAGCCTGGTGACAATCCTTGTCTCGGCTCAGACGTGAAGAGCAGTCAGTTGGACAAGGTACTAGAGGGCGACTTGCTCCCGTGCAACAGTACACCAGGCAGGAGTCAATGTCTTTAGGAGAGGAGGAGGAGGAGGGAAGAGGAAAATGGTGAAAAAGGAGGACTTTTTTTTAAATGAAATTGATTTCAAACCTTGTCTGTGGAACCTTGGCAACCAACTTTTAGAACCTAGAGCGAGTACTATAAACACAGTGGGATAGATTTATGTCTTTACCACCTGAGCGTTAAGCATCACCCGGGCGGAACGCAGAAAGGAAAATCTAGCAGGGAGGCTCGCACACCAATAACAGAACCCAGTGGATTTTTTTTTTTGCATTCACATTAATGGAAGGAAAATCAAGTAGGTTTTGTTACCGGCATGTAACTCTTCCCTCCACATTTTCCTTTCAGTGCTCCACTCAGGCGATGCTTAATGCCCAGGCGGTAAAGACAAAAATCTACCCCAACGGTAGTAAAGTATTACTCACACTGATTTTTCCTATTTCTTTCAGTGGCTCAGTGTGTAAATATAATAAGCTGGATTTTCTGATTCAACAAGATTTCCGAGGGAAATACGTTGGGCCAGGACTCCTGCCGTCAGCATGAATTTTGTGAGGATACATTTTGCAGAATAATTATAACACACTTGCCCACATACAGCCAGGCACTTCCTGCCCCTGCTGTTACTTCTAGTAGATAATCACCATCGTCGTTCTGATGGGTAGGCGTACGGCATTACGAGTCCCTGCTCAGTTCCTCGTATGTGAACGCTCCCACTCCCAAAACCGAGCATAAAAGTAGCAGAAGATCCAATCCAGCATGTACTGACCCAAACAAACCAAGATGATTCCAAGTTCAATCCCTGGTCTGTGTTAAGTTAGCTGATCTCAGTTTGAAAATGTTGGGGTTACTACAATTGACCTCAGTTAGGGAGGGCAAAAACTGAATAGAAATCATATTTCAATTGCTAACCAGTGACTTTTTTCTGAAAGTTCATAATTGTGGTGAGTGTGGGTAAAAACCAGGATTAGGCTTGCCTCTATTGGATTTCCATGTAGAATAGCTGTCTGAATTTCCTGTCCAGGTTCATCTATGAAGAATACTAGTTCCATTAGATCCTGAGGAGTTGCTGGGTCCCACATGGTTCAAGGCTTTTGGAGTGGAAATGGTAAAGGAAGAAAATAGTAGAGGAAAAAAAAAACAATTTCTCTTTCTTTATTAGTGAAAGATCTTTGGAAATTCAAGGATGTCTCTTCCGACATTTATTCTGCATTTTCTTTTAATTGGGTGGCATAAGAACATGACATTTGTAAGGAAGACAGATGCTTCGGAGGCTGAAACTGGTGGCTGCCGAGCACAAATACTTGGAGAAATTGTACTGAGATATGGCAGATAAGTCACAGATTTCATGTATCTAATTGCATACTTCAACAATGCTAGTTCATTAAATAAATAAATATTTGCATTTATCTAGTACCTATCACATCAAAACTTCTTGAAATACTTCACATTTTTAGGATTTCCACTGGAGTTACCCTGGATCCCTGGTGCAATTCCAATGCACAGGGGTAGTAAATCACTCAGGGAGCCACTTCATGCTTCCCTGCCACATGTGGGATTTTCCATTGGAAGTGACAGGGATCTAGAATCTAATTTGGGTGGCCAGGTTCAAATTAGATGCAAATGATGAAATATATTATGCAACGTATGTCCCGTCATTTGTGCCCTAGTAACACTGGTTCCTAGGAACGCCTGAGGGTTCCTGATGTCCAGGATCACTGTGGTGGTTGGGAGGTATTTAAGATTTAAAGGCCAGCCATAGCCTATGCAATCAATCACAGGAACATCACTGGCGATTCTGCCAGGAGCCCGCCAACAATATCAGGGCAGGCCATTGGAGTGGGTGGAAGTCCTGCCCAGTCAAAGTTGCTGTTGAGCGCAATGACTGTTGTTATTCGACAATTGTTGTTATTTTCATTAATGCTCCCCCCGGCACCACAAAAGTCGACCCCAGAAATACCCAGCCTTCCACACCCCCCCCCCCCCCCCACTCCGACATCTCCTCTCCTCCCTGTTAACTTACTTGCACTGGAGTGGAAATCAGGCCCAACCATGAAATCAGGCCTCGGACCCATTCCATCAGGCGAGCTGCTGGTAAACAAAGCATGGGGAGGGGGGAGGAAGATTTCCTCTACAGTCACTATTTGTAATGAAATTGGGAACATATTCTTAATATTCACGCTTATAATATTGTTACAAAACAGAGGAAACCTTTCCCTATTAGGATAAAAAGGTAGGAAACAAGGGGCAAGATCTTAGGTTAGGTGGACAAACTATTAGTTTGGGTATATACAAGCACTTCCTACTAATTTAAATATATACAAATACAATGACCATCTAAACACTGCTTTCACTATGTTCTAGCAACCATTTTGACAGAGTTAGAGTTGATGAAGGTGGTAAAAAGTAGAATGGATGCAGAAGAAAAAGTAAATATTCATTTAGCATAATGTATTTGTCATTTTATTGACCTTGTGCTGCTCTGCATCAATTTTCAGCTGGTATTATTTACAACAGGCCATTTGCCAACAGATATAATTAATATGGCTGCACAGTTTTGTGAATAAGAAGATGTAACTGTATATAGTAAAGTCAACCCAATTGTCTTTGTTTACAAAGTAGTTTGCTTCTCTCTGTCTATCTAGTATCATTTATAATATATACCTTTTATGCGTTCCAAAAGCATTTCTACTTCCAGCTTTTTTCTCCAATTTCATTGCTCAGAGCAAACACAATAAGGAACCAAGGATAGAGAAATAATGCTATCACCGACTTGACCTAACAGTTGCAACCCATGAGTAGATTATTTGGCCAGGGTTACAAATGGAATAAATTATGTATCCCACGGCTCCCTGGTGAATAGTTTGTTTAGACCACATGAAATGTTTGTTTAAAACTGGAATTTTAACATTTTTATTCATTCCCTGTTGGATTTTTGTCTTTACATGGAGCATGGTTTGATCTCAGAATGCACACATGGAAACACTTCTGATTGTACATATTATTCCATGTATGTCCCTTAGTCCGATAAACCTCATGCGTGGTGGTAAAGTAGTCTTGCATGGAATCACAGAAAATACTTGTCAGTTATAGGGAGCCAAACTGATATCCCAAATCTATGTGGTGTGTAGTCTATGCATAATCCTTATTTCTTGTTTTTATGTAATTATGTTAGGGAAAGGGCAAATATTAGCTAGAATGCATATTTATATACAGTCAAATACAATAATGATTACATGCTTATTTTATACACATATTCCTATGTCTATAGGTAATATTGAATGCTGACTGTAATTACTTGGAAAACTTCTTGCTACTAAATTCACAGCCCTGATTTAACGCGAGATTAAATAGCTCCAAAATTGATGAACAACAGTTTTGTACTGCTTTATTTTGTTGATGTAGTTAGGAGCTACAGGATATAATTTGTCTTTTTGACAAGAATGGTATGGTTACTTTCTCCCTTTCCCTTTATTTAGAAGAAAGATGCAGTTAAATTTGTTCCTTCCCTGCTAAGTATATAACTACAAAACAACAACAACTTGCATTTATATAGAGCTATTAACATAGAAAAATGTGCCAAGTAGCTTCACAGAAGCGTAATCAGACAAAATCAACCAAAGAAAGATATATTAGTAAGGGTGACTAAAAGCTGAGTCAAACGGATGGCTTTTAAGAAGGGTCTTAAAGGAAGAGATGGAGGGGGAGAGGCGGAGAGGATTAGGGAGGAAATTCCAGAGCTTAGGACCTTGACAGCTGAATGCATGGCCGCCAATGGTGGGGCAAAGGGAGTGGGCAATGCACAAGAGGCCAGAATTGGAGGAACGCAGAGTTCTTGGAGGGTTGTAGGGCTAGAGTAGCTAACAGGAATAGGAAGGGGTGAAGCCATGAAGGAATTTGAATACGAGGATGAGAATTTTAATTTGGAGGCATTGGTGGACCGGGTGTCAATGTTGGTCAGTGAGCACAAGGATGATGGGCGAGCAGGACATGGTGCAGGATAGGATATATGTAGCAGAGATTTGTATGGGCTGATGTTTATGGTGGGTGAAGGTTGGGATGTCAGCCAGGAATAGTCAAGCCTGGAGGTGACAAAGGCATGATCTGTTATGGCTCAGTCAAGAAATAAAATTGGAGTTGTGCTGGCCCATGACACAGGCTCATTCACATCAATAGCTCAGAAGCAGGATAGACCAACTTTTTTTCAATGAGAGCCCCTCACCCAATTTGAATGGGCTGCTGGTAAAGGAAAAGTTTGCCCAGAATATAAAGTTCTGAATTTCTCTCTGAAAAACCAATGTGCTATTTGATATTATGAAAAACAATTCACCAATTCATCAAGTAATGGTAAGCCATCTTTGTCTAATTATTGGACAAGCAAAGAAAAGCTCTTGCTATTCTCAAAATGAACAAAAAATTATTGATTTTATTAATCATAAAAAAATTAAGGCAACAACTCAACAGCCCAAATTACAGGTTTTGATTATATTCTCAGTAACTTGAACATACTTTGCTTCAGATGCTGCAATGGTAGGTTGTGACGTTACTCTGTTTACATTGCAATAAAAGTAGAGCAGTTCAAACTGTTAACAATATGAAACAGTACCATAAAAGACTCTGATGTCTATCTGGTCAGTCCCAGTAACCAATACCCCTCAATCGGCCACTCTCAAAATATCTGTCCAATCCTCCCTTAAATTTTTCCACATTATCTGTCTCCACTGCATCCCTGGGCAATCTGTTGCACACATTCACCAACCCTTGCATAAAACAGTTAAACCTAAACTGCCTGTGCACCTGCCCTCTTCTAAGCTTGAGCCTATGTCCCTTGGTTATAGAATCATAGAATCATACAACACAGATTGAGGCCATTCAGCCCGTCGTGCCTAGTTCTAGAGTTTGTGGCAACCTTGAACAGATTATTTGGGTTCAATTTATCTAACATTGGCCACAAACGGGGAGTTCTAATGGCAAGAGTTATATCATGAGATATTTGTACGTCATGATGCAATGCCCTGGTGTCACCTCTTTGAGTCTTGAATTGACAGGCAACACTAAGGGCTGACAGGATTGCTATTCCGGTGCTGCATTGGTCTAATTTTTATACTGCCAGTACTTTTAACTGAAACTACTTCCGATCCCATTGTTCCTAAAGCAAGATTCTATGCTGGTCTTTTTACCTGATTATCTACATCAGCAGGATTTATATTTTATATCATATTTTAGGCTTTAATCTATACTACATTTACCCTTGAATAAAGTTTTGTGCAAATGGGACTCGGGAGACAGTTTGTCAAATATAAAATATAGGGCTGTGCAGGTGAATGGGTTCAAATATAGCAGAAGCTGCACTTTTACTGGTAAACCTCAAGTCCTTAGTCTGCTATGGGACTGTGTATGGAGAAGTGTTACCTGACATGCTTTTATGGTTCTTTAATGCAAAGGATTTTAAATGGAGATTAATTTCAGTTTTTTTGCTTGCTCAGTACTTGCAAAACTAAACTAATTCATTTTCTTTCTCTTAATGATCCTCCTCTCTGATTACTGTATGGTAATCTAATCGTGCTTATGATGGTATCTAAATCATGCAGACTTTAAGGTGATTGGAATTGCTCTGTGTATTAAAAACCAATTTCAGAATAATAATGAAAAGTAATTGTGGAAAATTTTCAATTAATATTTTGCTAACAAAAATGACTTTTAAAAGTTTCGGGTCTTTTTTTGCCAATTAATTCTGGTTGAGGAGATAAATCAAAGGAAGCTGATTTTTTTTTTGCAGGAAGGGATTTTACTGCCACGGGCTGGTTTCCTAGCAATAGCCCCACAATGGGTCTCAGGCTTAAGACCCCTGCCCTCTCGGAGGAAGTTCCTTAGGTGTCTTTTACACATCCACTCTCTAGGTCTGCTTTGTTAGAGGTTGAAGCTTGTCGGTTGTCAGCCCTGTCCCTTAAGGGGTCCTGACAGATCTTGCTAGGAAAAAAAAAATCAATTTTAAACTCACATGCCCCGATGGGTGCCAAATCTGCTTCACAGAACCTGAAAGATGGCTGAGTCGACAGGATTTGACTTCCAGAGGTAGAAAGGTGACAAACTCTATCATGAGAAATGGGCAGCTTTGGGCCTCTGGATCCTAACCTGCTCTCAGGATTCAGGGGAGGCTGTTTATTGAACCTATTTATCTCTTTCAGGAGCCTAAGGTACCACGGGACAGAAAAGTTTGCTCAAATGCTGGCAAATTCAGGGGTGTACATGATGAATTACTTTTCATCAGCTGAAAGGAAACATACTCCGGAACAATACTGAAAGGGAGCAGGAGTGTCTGACCTCCCGCTTCAGAGCAGCCAATATCTTCATTCAAGAAGACAACCATGAAATTACACAGAAAATGGGATTGTCATGAACAGCCCTTGAAATCTCAGTGTACAGTCATTACTGCATGGGAAAAGCCTTCATCCACACATCATAACTTGAAACAGACAGGAGGAAAAATAAAGCAGGCCCTAGAGTTACCAGTACAAAAAAAAAATTGCACTGCTGCCCTTCTTAGTATTACTGTGGACTCTGTTTACTGTCTTGCTTTGAGCTCAGCAGGTTTAGAAGCAAAGCGATAGACAGAGGCTCGAATATCTATTTCCAGCTGGTGCCACACAAAAGACAGGAAGTCATTTAATCGATGGGGCACCAGCTTTATGCAAATTGCTGGAACAAAAAGACTTCCCTTCATACTTTTTCATAAGTGACCTAATAAAGTGAAGAAAATGGGCATATTCATGGAGCTTTGTTGTAATTTTAGCACAACACCCGGTCTGTTGCTCAGAATGTGGCTTAAGTTCCTTAGTTCAAAAGACCCGTTTATGGAGAAAAAAAAAATGATCCACTCAAAAATCTTTTATTTCTGAACAGCCCGAAGTTACTTTTATGGCATGAAATTAACATAATTAGTCGCAGCAAATAGATGACATAAGCGATGTGCTGGAAGAAAGGAGCAAGTATCTTTGGAAGGTATTTTAAGTGTCCTCCAATTTTCAAAGCGATCTGCAATTGAACGTCTCTTTTTATTTCTGAACAGCCTTGAGTTACTTTTACTGCATGAAATTCACATAATTAGATGCAGCCGACAGATGACATTAGCAATGTGCCATAAGAAAGAGGTCAGTCTCTTTTGAAAGACAGTTAGTGTTCTCTTCTGTCATTAATTTGTAGTTTCAAAGCAGTGAGCATATGACAGTCTCCAAAGCCAAGCTACTCACAGTTATCAGTAAATGACCATTTTCTTTCCTACTTTAAAATTCAAGTTTATTCAGCTACTGATGAAAACTAATTTGCAGTACGCAGTAGCCATGTCGAAGCTCATTGCAGTGTACAATATTATTGCCTATTTTCATCAAGAAGCAATGTAAAAATTGTTTATGTACCTGTTCACAAGAGTTGCAAAAGACAAACATGTGTATATATATTATATATTTCCCTAAGGCAAGACAACATCAAGGACATCATTTTTTCAATATTTCCATTTCATTATCAGAATACTGATGCAGGTGTATTTTGGGTTGAGGTTAAAGTGCCTATAAGATTAAGAAAACACATAAATGATTTTTAACAGAAAAATATTGGGCAAGAATTTGCTGTCAAAATAACTGTGAGATTAATGGCGTTGCTCTTAATTATATGTAAATAGTACAGCAACTTCAGGTGAGGAGCAGATGTATGATTCAACGTAAATATCCAAAAGTTGCTGTCTGAGTTGCGCCCCTCCGCCATTAGTTTCACGAAAATGACATTTCTGCCTTACCATTGACATGCATTGAATGTCGTGAAGTTGCTTTATTTATGCGGTAGATACGAACTAAACACACCACAGATATTTACTTAATTAGTACCCTTTTAATGTGTGATAATTTTTAATTACTGCCGATCAATTTATCTGGCACTGAAAATTAACTGCTACAAATGTGGAGTCTCATTCCTTCAAGTTTTTTGAATTTTTTGGGGAGATTTTAAAAATGTCAAACTTTAAATTTTAATTTTTTTTCTTACTTTTCCTTTCTGTCCCTTTTTGTTCTCTCACTCTTAATCCAATCTTTCTTTCCCTTTCTTTATTTCTCTTTCTGTACCTGATTTGACATTGAATTCGCCCCCTTTAATTCCTACTCAGTCCTTCTGCTGTTTAATTCCAAATCCTTAAATCTCATTGGTTAAGGATTACCCTATTGGTCGCCCAGTTCACTCAGGTCCCAGATGCCCTGTTTCTCTCGCTGTGCCGTTATCAGCTCGCACTTTCAGCAACTTTGTGGCAAAAATTGTTTTGAGTTTAAGGGTGCAGGGGCAAGTCTAACTGATGGTGTATGCCATTCGATGACCTGCTACAGCAAAATCTGCCCCATTAATACATTGGCCTGGAATTTGCTCTGAGTGGCGAATGAACAGTGCCCACTGCTCATTAGATTTAAACTTGCCCACAAATGCTTCATGGGCTTTAGTGTAGGAACTTCCTCTGATGGTGAGTTGCAAAAAGTGCAGCATCCTCTTCTGGGCATCTGTGAGCTGTGTGAACAGGGAAAGTATCTCTCTGTCCCCTCAACCGAACAGATTGAAGTATCCTTGACAAGCTGCACAGTCAGAACCAGGAAGTGAAAGCTATAACAGTAAATTCAGCGTAAAATCAGTTAGAGAAAGCTAAATAAAGAGAGGGTAAGAAATATTGAATTAATAAACAGAGATAAGAGGCAGAAAGAAAAAGTAAAAAAAAATGAAACTTTAAAAAAAAAATCTCCAACAACAATTAAAATCAGAAGGAATGAGACTCCACATTTTTAAAAGTTAATTTTTAGTCCCAGAGAGGTTGTTTGACAGTCACAAAGACTTACCGCGTCATTAAAATTCTGTGTAGATTAATTCATTTCCAGCTGGGCAGTGCAGCAACTTTGTGCTGGTCCATTCATTTCACCGGCGAGCTGTCCTTCCCGCACAGCTTCCAAACGAGCAGGGAATCTGGCAGAGCAACTTCCAGCTTTTCCCATTTCACTGCGAATGCGCGCTTGCCTGAAGTTGCTCTTCTATTTGTCCTTAAATAACGGTGAGTGCTGCTCGGCTCTCCATTATTTTTGGAGCAAATTCTGGGCCAATAGTTGCTTTCCTGACTATACAATAGATACTTGACTGAGATCAGAACATTTCATGCACCTCTATGGATTTCTGTCGGAAGCATATTTCTGGCTAATACCAGATTTAAGTAAATTTTAGTCAAGCCCCAAGAAAACAATAGTGAGTCGTGTGTAGTTGTATGCTAGTGGGGTAGTAGAAACTGGTAAGTTTAAACCAAGTTGCACTGAGCACACATTTACCTATTAAACAGGGATTACATAACTCAAATATTGATTGCCTATTGATTCCATAGATTGGCCAAAGCTCTTCTGATAGCATTGACACCCTGTTTATGTTGCAGTGTGGTTTCAGCAGCAGGAAGGAGAAAAAAACATGGCTTCCAACCTGACTGCCTCTGCTCACCTCAAACCCTCCTGCCCCTTTCCTTACCACAAGAAAGGGAAACTTACAGAACATTTATTGCCACTGTCATTCTTCAAATGCTTTCAAACTGGCTATCACAAATAAATATTAAAACTTGTTCCTAATATAGCATAATTTTTTGAAAGTTTTTTAAAAATCCAGAAAGTAGCAGATTAACACTTAATGCATTTTTATGTCATTCTTCAGTTTGCTAACTGTTTATTTGAAATGGGTTAGTACCTCTGTTTAGCTTTCGCTGTCTGCAATTTTAACAATCACATTTTTTGTCTAATATTAAAAGCAAGGGTCATTTCTAAGCTTAGATTTTTTACTTACCTCATTTCATACTGTTAAATGCAAGAGGGCAAGCTCCAAAAACTGCTTTAATTGCAGCACAATTAGAAGCCAGAAGATCTGAAACAGGCAGGTATCAGTCAGGCTGGCAATAGCCTCATGTCTTTAGCCACTGATGACTCCACTTCACTGTGTTTAGTAACGGACGAAAAAGCACAATCAAAAGTCATGGCCTAGAAATAGGCCAGTGGAAAGCACACTGCACGCGCCTAATGAGGCCAACGGCAGGTCCACGGCAAATTAGGATAGAACCGGCAAGCTGCGGGCATCATTCACGGCCCCAGGGGCAGCTTACTGCTTGCAAGGGTGCAGCAAAATTGTCTGGCTCAGATGTTGGCTGAGGGCTCAGGAGAGTGTGGGAGGTGGGGCGGGCAGCCAATCGGGAAGGGGGCAAGCGGCCCGCGGTTTTAATGTGGAGCTGAGAGGAGCACTCCTGCTTCTCCTGGCTCTACAATAAGGTAAGTAAAAATTATTCAACTTACCTTTTGGGTTGCAGCCTCCAACAGTCCCCTTAAGGACCACTGGTTTGGCTGCCGAGCATCTGAAAAAACTGACTGCAGCATGCAGGGCACATGATTTGAAAATTTCAATGCGCCTAATGTCAGTTACGGACAAGGAAACCACCTGCCTATCACCACCTACCGTCCTCTGATGAGTCAGTACTCCTTCATGTTGAACACAGCTTTAATACTGGCATCTTCCTGACAATGTGGAAAATTGTTCAGGTATGTCCCATCCACAGAAAAGCAGGACACATCCAACCTGGCCATTCGCTTACTCCCAATCATCAACAAAGGTGATGGAAGGAGTCATCAACAGTGCTATCAAGAGGTACTTACTCACCAATAATCTGCTCACCGATGCTTAGTTTGGGTTCCGCCAGGACCACTTGGCTCCTGATGGCATTACAGCCTTGGTCTAAGCATGGACACGAGCTGAATTCCAGAGGTGAGGTGAGAGTAACTGCCCTTGACATCAAGGCAGCATTTGACTGAGTGTGGCACCAAGGAGCCCAAGTAAAATTGAAGTCAATGGGGATCGGTTGGGAAAATTCTCCAGTGACTGGAGTCATACCTAGCACAAAGGAAGATGGGTGTTGTCATTGGAGGCCAGTCATCTCAGCCCCAGGACATTGTTGCATGGGTTCCTCAGGGCAGCATCCTAGGCCTAACTATCTTCAGCTGCTTCATCAATGACCTTCCCTCCATCATAAGATCAGGAGTGGGGCTGTTTGCTAATGACTGCAGTGTTCAACTCCATTCGCAACCCCTCAGATAATGAAACAGTCCATGCCAGCATGCAGCAAGACCTAGGAATATAGGAACATAGGAACAGGAGTAGGCCATTCAGCCCCTCATGCCTGCTCTGCCATTTGATAAGATCATGGCTGATCTGTGATCGAGCTCCATATACCTGCCTTTGGCCCATATCCGTTAATACCTTTGATTGCCAAAAAGCTATTTATCTCAGATTTAAATTTAGCAATTGAGCTAGTATCAATTGCCGTTTGCAGCAGAGAATTCCAAACTTCTACCATCCTTTGTGTGTAGAAATATTTTCTAATCTCACTCCTGAAAGGTCTGGCTCTAATTTTTAGACTGTGCCCCCTACTCCTAGAATCTCCAACCAGCGGAAATAGTTTCTCTCTATCCACCCTATCCGTTCCCCTTAATATCTTATAAACTTCGATCAGATCACCCCTTAACCTTCAAAACTCCAGAGAATACAACCCCAATTTGTGTAATCTCTCCTCGTAACTTAACCCTTGAAGTCCAGGTATCATTCTAATAAACCTACGCTGCACTCCCTCAAAGGCCAATATGTCCTTCCGAAGTTGCGGTGCCCAGAACTGCTCACAGTACTCCAGGTGCAGTCCAACCAGGGTTTTGTATAGCTGCAGCATAACTTCTGCCCCCTTGTACTCTAGTCCTCCAGATATAAAGGCCAGCATTCCATTAGCCTTATTGATTATTTTCTGCACCTGTTCATGAAACTTCAGTGATCTATGTACCTGTACCCCTAAGTCCCTTTGGACATCCACTGTTTTTAACTTTTTACCATTTAGAAAGTACCCTGTTCTATCCTTTTTTGATCCAAAGTGGATGACCTCACATTTGTCTACATTAAATTCCATTTGCAACAGTTTTGCCCATTCACCTAATCCATCAATATCACTTTGTAATTTTATGTTTTCATCTACACTGCTTACAATGCCATCAATCTTTGTGTCATAGGCAAACTTAGATATGAGACTTTCTATGCCTTCATCTAAGTCATTAATAAATATTGTGAATAATTGAGGCCCCAAGACTGCGGGACTCCACTGGTCACATCCTGCCAATGTGAGTACTTACCCATTATCCCTACTCTCAGTCACCTTTCACTCAGCCAATTTCCTAACCAAGTCCGTACTTCTCCCTCAATTCCATGGGCTTCTATCTAAGCTAACAGTCTCTTATGTGGGACCTTATCAAATGCCTTCTGGAAGTCCATTGACATTTCCCTGACCACTACTTTAGTCACCTCTTCAAAATATTCAATCAGGTTTGTCAGGCACGACCTACCTTTCACAAATCCATGCTGGCTCTCTCTGATTAACTGAAAATTCTCAAGGTGTTCAGTCACCCTATCTTTAATTATAGACTCCAGCATTTTCCCCACAACAGATGTTAGTCTATAATTCCCCGGTTTCCCTCTCTCTCCTTTCTTAAAAAGCAGAGTGACATGTGCAATTTTCCAATCCAGAGGGACAGTTCCTGAATCTAGAGAACTTTGAAAGATTATAGTTAGGGCATCTGCAATGTGCTCACCTACTTCCTTTAAAACCCTGGGATGGAAACCATCTGGTCCTGGGGATTTGTCACTCTTTAGTGCTATTATTTTAATCATTACTGTTGCTTTACTTATGTTAATTTTATCGAGTCCCTGTCCCCGATTCAATATTAGTTTTCTTGGAATTTCCAGCAAGCTATCCTCTTTTTCTACTGTAAATACTGACGCAAAGTAATTATTCAACATGTCCACCATTTCCCCATTGTCAATGACAATATCCCCACTTTCAGTTTTTAAGGGGCCAACACTACTCCTGACCACCCTCTTTTTCCTAATATAACTATAAAAGTTCTTTGTATTGGTTTTGATATCCCTTGTGAGTTTCTTTTCATACTCTCATTTTGTAGCTCTTACTATCTGTTTTGTGATCCTTTGTTGATCTTTGTATCTTTCCCATTCGCCAGGATCTGTGCCATTTTTTGCCTTTTCCTTATATCTTACACTGTCCCTTACCTCTTTAGTTGTCCATGGCTGTTTTTTTATGGCAAGTAGGGTTCTTGCCCCTCAGGGGTATAAACCGATTCTGTATCACGTTAAATGTTTCTTTAAACATTTCCCACTGATCATCAGTCGTTTTACCCATTAACAGATTTGCCCAGTTTACAGTGGACAGTCTCTGTCTCATCCCATTGAAGTCAGCCTTACCCAAGTCTAGAATCTTAGCAGCTGATTCACTTTTTTCCCTTTCAAACACGACATTGAACTCGATCACGTTATGATCACTATTGGATAGATGTTCACGCACAGTTAAGCTGTTAAATAAATCTGGTTCATTACTCATTACTAAATCTAGTATGGCTTACCCCCTTGTTGCCTCTAGGACATACTGCTGTAGAAAACGATCCTGCACACACTCAAGAAATTCACTACCTTTCTGACAGTTGCTAGTCTGCTTTCCCCAATCTATGTGAACGTTAAAGTCCCCCATTAAGACCACTATGCCTTTGTTACACGCTTGTCTAATCTCTGCATTTATACAATCTAGCACTTCAGAGCAGCTGTCAGGGGTGCTATACACAACTCCCACTATAGTATTGGATCCTTTCCTATTTCTCAATTCAACCCATAAGGTCTCTGTTGGCTGCTTACCTCTCGTTATATCCTCCTTTATCATTAAAGTGATTTCATCTCTAATCACTAAGGCTACTCCTCCCCCTCTTCCATTTTCCCTATCTCTTCTATAGGCCTTATAACCCGGTATATTTAGTTCCCAATCCTGACCATCCTGCAGCCATGTCTCAGTAATAGCTATCATGTCATACCCTCCAATTTGAATTTGAACCCGTAGTTCATTTAATTTATTCCTTATACTCCGTGCATTTGTGTATAGAACTCTTAGTTGGGCCACACACCCTAGCCTGACCTTCAGCTTTAATGCTGGGTTAATCGCCTTACGTCTTCTAGTTTTCACTATATCTGTATTGCCTAAAGTACACTTTCTTTTGGCTGCTCTATGCTTTTCCCTTTCACTTGTTCTTGAACAACTGTTTGTACTATTTGTATTGTAAATTTCCCCTGGGTCTTCCCCTCTCTTGCTGCTCTCAACTTTACTCCCTTCTGACTCCCCTCTCAGGTTCCCATCCCCCTGCCACTCTAGTTTAAACCTTCCCCCAACAGCACTAGCAAACACCCCTGCGAGGACATTGGTCTCGGTCCTGCTCGGGTGTAACCCGTCCCGCTTGTACAGGTCCCACCTTCCCCAGAACCGGTCCCAATGTCCCAGGAATCTAAATCCCTCCCTCCTACACCATCCCTGCAGCCACGCATTCATCCAGTCTATTCTCCTGTTCCTATACTCACTAGCACGTGGCACTGGTAGTAATCCTGAGATCACTACCTTTGAGGTCCTGCTTTTTAATTTATCTCCTAACTCCTTGAATTCACCTTGCAGGACCTCATCCCTTTTTTTACCTATGTCATTGGTACTGATATGGACTACGACTACTGGCTGTTCACCCTCCCCCTCCAGAATGCCCTGCAGTCGTTCCGTGACATCCTTGGCCCTAGCACCAGGGAGGCAACATACCATCCTGGAGTCACGCTTACGGCCACAGAAACGCCTATTTGTTTCCCTTACAATTGAATCCCCTATCACTATAGCCCTGCCACTCTTCTTCCTCCCCTCATGTGCAGCAGAGCCACTCGTGGTGCCAATGACTTGGCTCTTGCTGCTTTCCCCTGATAAGCCATCTCCCCCAACAGTATCCAAAGCGGAATATCTGTTTGAGAGGGAGATGGCCCCAGGGGACTCCTGCTCTACCTGCCTAGTCCTTTTACTCTTCCTGGCGGTCACCCATTTCCTTTCTGCCTGCGTAATCTTTACCTGCGGTGTGACCACCTCACCGAACGTGCTATCCACGATAATCTCAGCATTGCGGATGCTCCACAGTGAATCCACCCACAGCTCCAGCTTTGAAATGCAGTTAGCCAGTAGCTGCAGCTGGACACACTTCCTGCACACATGGTCACCAGGGACACTGGTAGTGTCCAGAACTTCCCACATAGTGCAGGAGGAGCATATCACGGGTGCGAGCTCTGCTGCCATGACTTGCCTTAGAGTTACACTGCATTCATCTCTCAGACTCTCCTCCTGCTCTTGGTCTCTCCTTTTATACTGTGCTCACCTCTCGGACTCTCCTGCCTCACCTGCGACGTCGCACAGTAGTTTTCTCTTGTTGCAGGTCTGCTGCTGCTTTTATCCCCGCTCTCTGTGTTCTGCTGCTCATGTCCGTTGCCCCTCTACGGAAAAAGTTAGGAAAAGCAAGGCAAAGCAGCACCTCCTTCCCCCACTTCACCGAACTCCCACACTCACCAAACTCTCAGCTGTTTCACTCGGTGCTCCAGGCTTGGGCTGAAAACTGGCAAGTAACAATCGTTCCACGCAATGCCAGGCAATTACCATCTCCAACAAGAGAGAGTCTTACCACCTCGAACAACACCCAAGGAGCTCGACACTGTCCAGGACAAAGCAGTTCACTTGATCGGCAACCCATCCACTCGCTTAAACATTCAGTCCATCCATCATCGGTGAACTGTGGCTGCAGTGTGTACTATCTACAGGATGAACTTCATCAACTCGCCGGGGCTTCTTCAGCAGCACCTCCCAAACTCATGACCTCTACTACATAGAAGGCAAGGGCATCAGGTGCATGGGAACTCCACCACCTCCAAGTATCCCTCCAAGTCACATATCATCCTGACATTGTTACTGGTTCAAAATCCTGAATGTTCCTACTTAACAGCATTGTGGAAGTATCTTCAGCACATGGACAACAGCAGCTCGAAAAGGCCCATCACCACCTTCTCAAGGACCACTAAGGATGAACAATAAATGCTGGCCTTGCCAGCGACGCTCAAATCCTGAGAAGGCTCTGTGGCCTTTCAAGGTGCCAAGACCCATCTGAAGAGCCAGAACAGTATTGTAAGTCTTGCCTCCAATGATGCTTAGCATGCATCATGTCTCTACATATGATCGGAAGCTTGTGCAACCCTTTTCCACCTTTCAGGTAGTGTCTGGTAAATTAGGGTTACAAATGACTGTCCATGCACAGAGTTACAGAACTGACTCTACTTGAAGCAATTCTGTGATAGAAATACTGCATAAAGGTGTGTCAATCTAAGTTATTCTTGTACATAACCTAAGGCAAAGTCTTACAGCAGGTTGCTTGGCTATCTAATTACCCTCTGGGAATCATGGACAACCTAAAACAGGAAGCAAAATAAGGTAATGGTAGTGTTCATGAGCAGAGTGGGAAAACTGTCTCATGTGTAATTGTGCCAAAACTTTGAGATAAATATTTCCAGCTGGGAGTGACTGCAAAAGGTAAATTATCTGAAGTTTATTTTTTTAAAAGTGGGAATTAAGTGCTTTGCATCCATCTTTCTTGGCAGTCAAATGGCATCTGTTTAATCCTCAATGAAAGAAAAGAAAGAAAGAACTTAAATTTCTATAGCACATTTCATGATTTCAAGATTTCCCAAAATGCTTCACAGCCACTGAAGTACTTTTGAAATGTAGTCACTTCTAATTTAGGGAAACATAGCAGCCAAATTGCACACACAAGGTTCCACAATGTGATAAATGAGCCAATAATTTGTTTTAATGAGGTTAGTTGAGCGATAAATATAGGCCAGGACACTGGGATAACTCTTCTGGTCTTCTTCAAGTAGTACCTTTGGATCTTTTACATTCACCTGAGAGGGCCGATGGGACCTCGATTTAACATCTCATCCAAAAGACAGCATATTCGGCAATGCAGCACTTCCTCGCTAACGTTACAGCCTACATTACATATTCAGGTCTCTGGAGTGGGTAGTGAACCCAAAAACTCCTGACTCAGAGGCACAAGTACTAACACTGAGCTAAGGCTCAAAATAAAATTGTCTAGCATTGGATATTTGTCAGTAATTTGTCATTCGAGCGGTCATAGGCATCTAATCCTGGTGGTCTTTTCTTGCCCCTCTTTTTTTGTGTGTTTAGATGTTCGTATGAGGGAGGGGGAAGGCAACTTGTGAGTATCCCATCCAAGTTTTGGGTGTTCTAGTGGAGACTTGACAATTCACCTTGTAGAAAAATGTAACTTTGGATTTGGATTCCTATGGTCTGCAGCTTTAACATTTTTGCATTTGAAGTTCAATTGATTTGACTGTTCACTCTCGGTATAGGTGTAGATGCATAAGTAAGTACATTTGGTTACACCTTATTCCTGTAAGGAATGCAGTTTCAGCATATATTGACTCACTATTTTGAGTCTTTTGGGTTACAATAAAACCATCTAAAGCCATCTTGTTCCAGTCACTACTTAAACGTTTCTTACTCTGCATTGTCATTCCTTTATGATGAAGATTCATTTCTGGTACAAACTGTTGACATCTTTGACTGGAAGACTCAAGGTAATGAGTCAAAACATTTCAACCTAGCCTCACAATAGAAAACAGCTCATAATTTACCAAGGAAGGAAAAAACACGACTTGTACTTATAAAGCACATTATCACATCCCCAGGAACATCTAACAGTGCTTCAGATACAATAAATTATTTTCAAGTGTGATGTTAGAGATAAAAATGGCAACCATTTTATGCACAGCAAGATCCCATCAACCTCAATTAGATAAGTGAACTATTAATCTATTTTTGGCAGGGTTGGTTGAGGGAGGTCATAATATTAGGAGAACTGCCTGATCTTCTTTGCATAGTGTCATGGGATCTTAAAGGAGCACCTAAATCACAGGAACAGACACTCAGGATCTCAATTTAATGTCTCATGTGAAGTGCAGCATCGCTGACAGTAAAACACACCTCAGTACTGGAATGTCAGCCTAGGTTACGTGTTCAAGTCTTAGAGTGAGGTTTTAATCCATAACCTGTGACTCAGAGGTGAGAATGCTTCCAACTGACCCTGGCTGACGTCTGAAAGGGTGAATAAGAAAATTTCCTACGGGAGTAGTATGATGCTGATCTGAGGTTGGGGTTAAAACATGCTGTTGTGGCAGAGCATAGGGAACTTTGGACCTGACAATGCAATGCTTGATCTATGAGTTAATGATGCTAACACTGAAAGCAAGGAGGGGAGAAGTAATCCATTCTCCAGAAATGTCTTCCTGTGTCTTGAGGGATACCAAAAAAGCCTCAACAAAAATATAAATTTAAAAAAGTTAATTTATAGGTAGCCCCATTTTTGTGCTTTCCTGTCAGTGTTAATTTTCTGCAGTTAAATACGACTGAACAATGACTAGAACACTCACCAAAGCAATTATTATGGGCAGATTTCAGTACACTACACCAACCAGCCATTTTGGCATTAAGTTCCAGCATAATCTGCATATACTTTAAGTCAAAATTCAAATAGGTTAAAATAATGGCTCTGCACAATGACTCTTTGGCCGCATTATTGAGTAGCCATGTCTCATGTGAGTAGTCATGATGTGGAGATGCCGGTGATGGACTGGGGCTGACAATTGTAAACAATTTTACAACACCAAGTTATAGTCCAGCAATTTTATTTTAAATTCACAAGCTTTCGGAGACTTCCTCCTTCCTCAGGTAAATGTTTCAGGAGCTCCTTGAAGCCTACGCATTTATACATATAGAACAATACATGGTGTTTACAGACTGCCCCTGCAACTGCCCGTTGCCAAGGCAATCACCGTGTTCAGACAGAGAGGTGTCACCTGCAGAACCCCCGAATACACATTCAACAAAAAAACAAACAGGGAAAAAAAACAGAGAAAAAAAACAGAGAGAGGCAGAAACATCCGGAAGGCAGAGAGAGCCAGCAAATGACCCATTATATTAAAAACAGATAACATTTGTTCGCTGGTGGGGTAACGTGTAGCGTGACATGAACCCAAGATCCCGGTTGAGGCCGTCCTCATGGGTGCGGAACTTGGCTATCAATTTCTGCTCGTTGAGCAGAAATTGATAGCCAAGTTCCGCACCCATGAGGACGGCCTCAACCGGGATCTTGGGTTCATGTCACGCTACACGTTACCCCACCAGCGAACAAATGTTATCTGTTTTTAATATAATGGGTCATTTGCTGGCTCTCTCTGCCTTCCGGATGTTTCTGCCTCTCTCTGTTTTTTTTCTCTGTTTTTTTTCCCTGTTTGTTTTTTTGTTGAATGTGTATTCGGGGGTTCTGCAGGTGACACCTCTCTGTCTGAACACGGTGATTGCCTTGGCAACGGGCAGTTGCAGGGGCAGTCTGTAAACACCATGTATTGTTCTATATGTATAAATGCGTAGGCTTCAAGGAGCTCATGTGAGTAGGTTAGTCATTTTGGTGGTAACAGTCCGACTGTGGCAGAGAGAGAACAGAGGAAGAAGTAACAGACTCTAGAGGAAGAGTAATTATCCTTTTTAGAGAACTTACAGCCAAGAACCAACTATTTAGCATTGACAGAACAGCAATCTCTGCATTGTTCTCACTTCAACAGAGACGTTCTTATAATGGATACACATGCGCAACTATTGAGTGATGTTAGGTGCATAATTCAGGAGCCTGAAATCCCACGAGTCCATCATGTATCTCGTTTATAGCACACACTAACTGACTTTACAAATTATGTGATCATGTAGCAGTTGGTGATTTCAATGTAGAGGTGACTGGTTAGTACATCATGGAGCAGAAAATATGGTGGCCATAAAGTTTATCTTATTTTAAAACAGTAATCTTCAAGAAATTGATATTGTAACTAAGATTGAATTCTTGAATCTGGTTGAACATATGGGTGACATGGAGGATAATAAAACCCTTCCACACGTTATCTCACCAGGGCATAATCTTGCTACCAGTGTCGTGGACAAGATAATTATCAAGCAGAAGAAATTCTCTATATAATGAGAAAAGATTGGATCAAAGATTGACCCAGTTGTGTGTGTGGTGATACCAGGTAAGCCTGTGATGGGACCAGTTTATTCTTTACACTGTTCATCTCCAATGATGCTGCCTGACCTGCTGAGTGTTTCCAGAACTTCCTGTTTTTTTTTCAGATTTACAGCATGCATAATATTTTGCGTTAGCTTTAATCTTTAAGCTATTGTTCCTGATTGGTTAATAAAACATAGTTTGGGGTAAATTTGTGGCTAATTAAATCCCAATTATTTTGATTTCTTTCCAGTTCCAAAATGGACAATCAGAACATGGAGGTAGAAGAAAATAGGTCAGTAAAACATTCAAACTTATATTTTTAAGCACAAAAATGACAGTAGATAATAAAACTAGAATAGAGGGAAGGGAAAAGAGACAATAAGCAAAAAGGAGAAGAATTCATTCTTATGATGCAAGAAATTTGGACCAAAGATTGACCTGGTTGAAAAAAGTTAAAAATATTTGATTTATTTCGATGCCGTGGTGTAAAAGGTCAATTTTTTTTTTAATGAATAATTTAGGGAGCCTGAAATAGTCCAGGACCAGCCAACAGTCTGGGTTTAAAGGCTCACCATCACATTACAGGTTCAAAGTTATAACATTGCTTTTGTTTGCTGCAACATTTCCATATCCATTGTGCAGTCTGGAGAATCAATATTTCTGAATTTTCCCAGGAGTGATGGTCTACTGGAAAAGTTGGATTTTCTCAGTGGTTAGCCCACAATGGGAATGCATAAGCATGGCTGACTTTCCCAGGGAGCAGTGGCATTCCTTGCCATATGAATATAATTGCCTAGGCATATGTTATCAATCAGTGCGCATGTCTCCATTAGCATTATAGTTTTTTTTTAAAAAAGCTAGATTTTGATTTTGGGAATAATCCTATTCGTGATGAAGGTAGCATTTTTACTGCCAGTAAATTAGGCAAGGACGGATCTTATTTACTTTCAAATCCCCAAAGGAAATCCTATGCAGACTGATTGTGGTCGTTTACATACTCCCTACTCTGTAAGTCTTAGTAATGACTGATATATAAGCTTTCAGCAACTCAATGTCAAGTTTTCTCAGTTCTTAGACAAGCTGTAATGTAGGATATTTTGCAAAGAAATAGCATCTTATCCCATGAAGAAACTGGCAATGGAAGTTTTCTCTTCTTGCCACAAGCATATTGAGGCATGGTGTAGTTTGGAACAGAAAGCTACAGTCTGTGACCTGTTCCTTTGTCTTAATGGATCAACTATGAGGATGAGTAAAAAATAGAAATAAACAAATAATATCAAACTCTTTCTATTATACGTTGCTGTCAACTTTAAAGGATAGAAAATAATACCATTGCCACAAAGTTTTATAATTTACATTGATCCAGCTTGGCTGAACAGGTTAGCTGGGCAGAATAGGTGACCTATTCTTAGGCTTTTGCCATTCCTATTCTGTAACCAGTAAGTACTAGTTATATAAGTGAGGGTTAATGCTCTCTTCATGTGAAGAAGCAGCCTGGATCTTGATGGAGCATCTAACATCAAGAGCTCACTATATTGGAACTGCAGGAGCAAATTCATATCCTGCCTCTTTGGGGCACCTTAAATATACCAGCCCACTTAGCAGTATCTGTAAAGTTCATCAGTTCACAATAAGGCCTTAAATGAGGAGAGTCAATGGTGTGAATTTTCAGGCCTCCCGTCCAGCGGAAATGAGGCGGTAGCGTCCTGAAAATGGTGGGCAAAGATTTGGTAAATAACCAGCTTCCCAATAAAATCTGCATCCTATATCATATATGAACACATATATGAACAAAACTCATCCTACTGCTAATCCATGGAGCAGAATTGGTATGAAGTATTTTCCTTGTGAGTGGTAGTTAGGTGTAGGATACAAATAGCTCTCCTATTTTCCTCTTTTGAATGAGCTCATTTTTTTCTGGGTTGGTATCTACTGCCACCTCTGTTAACAGGGAGAGCTGGATAGTCTTTTTTTTATAAATCCTTTTATTTTTATGGGAGCCATTTTAAGTTACAGTAGCTCTGGGTTATTTTTGATCAAATTAATGCTGTTTGCATGACACAACATTATGGATGAATGAAAATTGACATTTTATTTTTGCTTAACCCACCAGCCAAATGTTTTCCTCCCAATGTCATTCCATGCTAAATATTGCTGGATAAAAAGTCATTTTATCTAGTAATTTAAAAGCCAATTTTTTTTTCTCTTCCTTTCCCGATCCAATAAAACATTTTGCTACCATAAGGCTTCCCGCTATTCATATATGCAGATAAAAAATTAACAAAGTCAGAACAGTCTGGTAGAGTGAGCGTTAGACTTCTCAACTCGGAGAGTTTGGAAGTCCAGTATTCAAATCCCTTGCAGTTGTCAGTTCTTGGCTGGCCTACCAGGTAGAATGCTTTATGGGAGTGGAGTAGTTCATCTCAGTGGGGAAGAAAGTCTGTCCAGACAAGTCCTCTGCTGTATATCCTTTTCACAAAGCACAGTTGTTAACGACCATGAGAACATCTGATTTAAAGTATTGCATCTTTCCAGTAATATGCATGGCATCAAAAGGAGGAAGTGGAATACATGTAAAGGAGAAAACATAGAAAAACATCAATAATGACGTACTTATGAAACTCATAGCAAGCGTGGTTGGCAAATTTTGAACTTTAGCTGACATTCAAACCCAATATCACAGGGCTACGAAGTAAGCATCTTAGGCATTACAATATTGAATATATAGTCAAACTAATCTTTTCTCTTTCCAATTTTCTCTGCCAATTTTTTCCACTTGCCTGCAGAATACATTGACTACTTGCTGGTTTAAGGCTCAATAGGCGTTGGATGCCCTACAGGACTTCGCTCATTTGTGAGCCTTGACAGTGAGTGTCAATAGGCTATTCACCAATAGAATTCATCAACGTTCCCGACTTTATCATTATACAACATTTTTACGCAGGGAGTTGTTATGATCTGGATTGCACTGCCTGAAAGAGTAGTGGAAGCAGATTCGATAGTAACTTCAAATGGAAATTGGATGGATACTTGAGGGGGAGAAAATTGCAGGGTTATGGGGAAAGAACCAGCACAGGCACAATGGGTTGAATGGCCTCCTTTTGCGCTGTAAGATTCTATGATAACATCCACATATGCACCGTCCCAGCAGGGTTAGGGTTAGCAACCAGGAGCTGAAACTTTGGACAATGTTTCCCTTTGCTAGCTCAGAAACACTGAGGCCAATTGCAGCTGGTGCTGTGGCTAAAATCAGATAATTAACGCAGACGGGAAATCAAACCTGGAGGCTTTCTGATCACTAAGGCTCAGCTGTTTACTGAATAAAGTTGCTGAGTCATCAGGGAACCCCAGTCAAACTTCTTTATAATAAACTCAGTTTATTAAAGATCTTGCTTTAAAGCAAACTTTTTTTTTAATCTGGTTTGGTCGAAACTTCATTAAAGTTTATAGTGTTCAATTCAAAATAACACAACCTTCTTGATAAGAAAGTTATTAATATTCAAAATTAACTTTACTACCCTCACCACCCCCCCCCCCCCCCCCACCCCCCACCCCAACCCCATTTAAGAAACCGAAGGACTGTGTGGCTCTTTGAGCAGTTGGTAGAAGGTGCCTGGTGCTGTCAAAATTCCCTGCATGCAGTTTCAGTACATGCACAATTGAAAAATGGGGTGAAGCATTAGATTTTCTCAGCACTATGTGGTGAAGGAGTGGGGGAAGAACTGCAACGTCAGTGATGAAAGCCTGATAAGATGAACCATTTTGCCCGTCCAAATTTGTCGTAATGGAGTCTGATTTATGTACAGTTTTTGATTTTAAACATATTTAATCAAGGTTAGCCTAATGACATACCATGTCTTATTTATATTGCAACCCTGGGGCCAGAGTAGAAAAATGTAATCTCAAGGAATATTGGCTATGGCACTGGGGTTACACCCTGCTGTTTGTGATTAGAGCCAAAGGATCTTTATTATCTACCGCAGAGAACAGAAAGAATCAATGGACGGTACCTCCCTAGTGAAGTGCTCCCCCACCTGCAGACACTGTTGATATTACAGCATTAGGTATGAATTCAATCCCTCATGTGGGAGGTCAAACTTACAACTTGGAGTCCAGGAACAATAGCCCTGTCACTGTAACCAAACATAAGTGGGGCGGGGGAGAGATAAAACCAGAACTGTTTCTGTGCACCAGAAAATTAATCTCACTTGAATATCTATTCCCAAAATAGTACGGCACTGTAATTAAAGGTAAACAAATGTCTCCGTTACACCGTGCACTTTGACATGTGTTTGCCATTATTTCCTGTCTCTCATGCCTCACACATCCAACGTTACTAGATGATTAACATCCTCTCTGGAAATCTTCACTGTGGTTACATGGCTTCATTCAAGCTCCTGTGCCAAACCTGGGTTGCCTGAAACCTCAAGTTTCTTTCTGATGTTTCTTCATTACATCCTGTCCAGCTGAAATTCATTACAGGATGACTTTACCTCCAAAACTCACATATGACATTTCTCAAACACACAATGTGCCATTATGGCTAGCATTACTGCTGATGTATGCACAGAAGAAGAACAAAATGTACTCCTGCCACAAGTGATAATTTTGTTTGTGGCTGGTGGTAAATATTTCCTGCTATGTAATAATTACAAAGTCTCCTTATGAAAAATTAAAGTTAAATATAATGGAAGACAAAATAGAGCACCTAAAGGACGTCTCTTTACTAACAGAGTTGGTTAAATAAACACAAAAAAATGCTAACTGGCTGCTGCTATGTAGTGATGTGGAAGAGAAAAGCAACAGACTGTGTTACACCCTTGGAAGGCAGATCAGTACAGTTCATATGTCAGTTAGGAAAATATGATCAAATTTATAAAACTCCCTCATGTTTGCTGGGTTACAACTCTAATTTGAAGCATAGGCGCAGGGATATACTACATTGTCTCAGGTTCCTTCCAAATTCTTTCTGCTGAATAGTCAATGTTTAATGGAAGCAATGTTTTGAAAATGTGCTGGCACAAACATCACGCAAATCTTGTTTATACAATGTACAGCTAAGGGCAAAATAAATCATACTTTCAAAACAACAACCAACTTTTGGGAAAATCTTTTTAAACATCAATTATAAGATTCAGAGTCGCTCATATTTTGTTGCTTTGTTAGTACTCTGCAGCTCACAAATGAGACCAAGGGGGGAGATTTCCTCTTTTCACTTCTGTAGCAAAATCATAGACTTGTTCTTTATACTCGTGTTTACGATTTCATTAAATAGCATACTGAGAAAACTCGGGATAATGGCTCGGAATTTCCTCAAAACTTGCGCCATAGTAATGGCGCATCTATGGCATAAGTGACGTATGCCATAATTTCCTTATATTGATGGCATGCCTAAATTTCCTGGCCATCTGTGCCACTCTGCCAATACCCTTCGCCCAAACAGTTAGAAGTTAATTCTAATAGCTCTGCTCCCATTCAAAACATTGCGACGGTCAATTTCCTTGATTCGCACTAGTTGTCTCACCGCTTGCAGGCAAGCCAATAAAGAAAGGTTCACACACACCTCTTGTCAAAACTTACTGTAATAAAAGACATGCAAACAAATGCATATGGAAAACATATGCATAACTGATTGTGGTTAATCACAACCCAATATACTTACTGAGGACCCAAACTAACTATTATTTAAAAAATATGAGCAGGAGGACCAGGGAGGAAAATAGAAGTATGTGTTTGTGCCCATTCACTATGTATAGAATGATATTGTTTGTACTGATCTGCTTAAAAACAGCCCTGTTATTTTCATATTCTTTGATCTTCCTACTATTACTGTTTGTGTTAATGATAGCTCCACTACCCCATGTTTGATATGCAATATAAAGCAGTGATAGAAAATTCAATGTTTCTGCCACCATTAATTGTTCTTGGCTTTGACTCAATTTATTTTCATACATTCTTTTGAAATGATCCCATTGCCAGTTTATAATTGCCAAATTTGTATGTGATTACAGTTGAGAGTGTACCTAATAAGATAGGTGTTTAATGTATTGTGTTGACTACCTCTTTCTCCAATCAGAATTCATCTGTGGTATACGTTTAACACTATCAGGGTTGCACTATGGGGAAAGCCAGGCAAATAATTTATTGTTATGTAGAAATAATTTTCAAAGATGTCAAATTCGGAGCAGAGAAGGCCCAAGGCAAAACAAAAACAATTAACTTACCTTTCTGGGCCTCTTCTGGCCTCCGATCTGCTTGCTGACAAATTAGCCAGGTGAGAAAGCCACAATGGCTTCTCTGCGCAGGCCTCGTGTTGAAATTGCAGTTGGGCCCTAAAGATATCATCAGAGCCTTTTTTTTTATTCGTTCGTGGGATGTGGGCGTTGCTGGCGAGACCGGCATTTATTGCCCATCCATAATTGCCCTTGAGAAGGTGGTGGTGAGCCGCCTTCTTGAACCGCTGCAGTCCGTGTGGTGACGGTTCTCCCACAGTGCTGTTAGGAAGGGAGTTCCAGGATTTTGACCCAGCGACGATGAAGGAACGGTGATATATTTCCAAGTCGGGATGGTGTGTGACTTGGAGGGTAACGTACAGGTAGTGTTGTTCCCAGTACCTGCTGCTCTTGTCCTTCTAGGTGGTAAAGGTCACGGGTTTGGGAGGTGCTGTCGAAGAAGCCTTGGCGAGTTGCTGCAGTGCATCCTGTGGATGGTGCACACTGCAGCCACTGTGCGCGGGTGGTGAAGGAAGTGAATGTTTAGGGGGGTGGATGGGGTGCCAATCAATCGGGCTGCTTTGTCTTGGATGGTGTCGAGCTTCTTGAGTGTTGTTGGAGCTGCACTCATCCAGGCAAGTGGAGAGTATTCCATCACACTCCTGACTTGTGCCTTGTAGATGGTGGAAAGGCTTTGGGGAATCACTCACCGCAGAATATCCAGCCCCTGACCTGCTCTTGTAGCCATAATATTTATATGGCTGGTCCAGTTAAGTTTCTGATTAATGGTGACCCCCAGGATGTTGATGGTGGGCGATTCGGCGATGGTAATGCCATTGAATGTCAAGGGGAGGTGATTAGACTCTCTCTTGTTGGAGATGGTCATTGCCTGGCACTTGTCTGGCGCAAATGTTACTTGCCACTTATGAGCCCAAGCCTGGATCATCGGAGCCTAATCTGCATATTTAAAGAATTGACTGCTGCGCACCTGAAATACAGCCAAGATATATCTCCAAATTATCTTTGAAGATATCCTAGAATAAAAGGAATTAAAAATTGTATTTCTCGTAACTGCATCGCATGGTCAGCCATTCACAAGATTTCATACATTGTTTGCCCATACAAGTACTGCTGTCAAACAAACATGTACTATAAACAACACCATATAATGTTTGTATTTAAATAACAAACATGTAGTATAAACAGCACCATATAATGTTTGTATTTAAATTTACTGGTTTGAATAGTTGATCTGTTCCAAGCATTTTTAATGACCTATTAAATGGGTCATCATTCAAGGACCATGGCAGCAATCAACCTAATGCTTTATTGTGTGAAGAGGTATGTTATATAATATTAATACTAAAAGTAATGCTATTAATATTTTTACTGCTATTACTTTATAATAACAATGACCATTACACCCATGTTCCAAGGCTGAATGATCTCCTGTGCTGTTCATTTTTTGCTAAGTTCCTTCAGCCTATTTTCAGATAAGGGAAATCTTCAGAGTAACAGCAAAAATGGTCAAACAAGCCTGCATTTTGCAATCCTGGATGCCTGTTGTTGTAACACAAAGTGGGTGACTAGCAGCAGAGACCTCACTCTGCTGGAATTTTGCCCATTTTGTGCCCTGGCACCATTTCTGGTTGGCAGGACTAGCGCAGTGGAAGTGCCCATGTCAAACAGGTGGGCATTTAATTTAAATATTAATTTGGGGACACGTGCATCCTGCATGCCATTTCCTACTGTTCTGGCATGCAGATGTCAGATATTATTCACGCCCCTATGAAATGGGCATCCAGGGTTGCCAGGCTGTGTTAAGTACACTGGAGGTCATGGAAAGGATGCAGCAATATTTAGGTAAGGATTTTTCACTATTTCAACAAAAATATGTTTGTCCTGCTGGCCCAGAATCATTACTGGCACCAGTGGGTTTTCCAAAAGGAATCCCCTACCTGATATGTTTTCAAGAAGAGCATGACCTATTGAAGGATGCCAGACAGGTCAGGCTGCAAAAGAGATGCACTGAACCTACCCATCGGTCCCCGCAAACTCACATCTGCAGACTATAGGTAGAGGCTCCTATTCCCAAAGGAAGCTGATCCAATGGCACTACTAAGATATGTGAATGTCATACTAACCATTATGTTGGATGTTTGCTTGAAAGCACCCCAATTACAGTATGTCATTCTTTCAGTAGCACTGCATGAAAGAAGGCACATTACAGTGATTAACAGCCAGTATAGGCTGATTGGTTACAATCTTCAATGTGGCACCAACCATTTCTAATGGGTCTGGCACACCTACCTGGCAATGACTGTGGGGAATTGTTTTCATAGGGTCTGGGCCACCAGGGATGTGCCATTTGCTGCAATTACATCTATAGCGATCATGCAGCATAAGGTTAGCACATTCAATGACAGTAATAGTCAGCTGTAGCCTAAAACTTGGCTCTACCTGTTTGCTGACCTATGGGGATGGGGTTATGGAGTGTCAAGGCAGAATAGTTTCCTCATATACACATGAAGTACCACCTCCATTCCAAAAGCCATTAAATAGGGGGGCATGTCTGCATCTTGGGTTCTTTTCCCTTTGTTTTTTGCCTGTCTCTTTATTCCCCTCCGCTCCAACATAGCTCATAGCTGATAATTGGTTTCATAACAATTATTGAACTGAGATAAATAAATGCTCCTATTTTATTTTTTTAAATATTGATATTAAGTATAGCTTTGTTTACTTTTTTAAAAATGATTATCATAATGTCTATCCATTACTTATTTGTGCTTTTTACTCATATATCTACACCACTGGCAACAGAAGAAAAATGAATAAACACAATCTGCATTCACTACCATCTGTCTAAAGTTCGGAAGAAGGTGGGCCAGTTATATTTTGAAATTCATGTTCTATCAATTTTAATGAAATACACAAAAGAGCAAGTGCTTAAATTAGAATCAAGTACAGTAATCAGAAATACAGGTTGACTTAACAATAACCAAGTGTCTCCTCCAGTTCACTCTGTCATTGTTGATTTGACATTATTGCCATTGGACATAGGCTAACATAGTAACCCTTTCAGTAGCACCATCCTAAATACAGGTTAGAAACACAATGACATTTACCTATCTAGAGATTTGAATGCCACCACAAAGGATCTACTCTATCACTAGAACACATCAGACCAGTGAATGGATCATAACAACAAAAGTTAAGAAAAGTCTACATTACCTTCCATGTTATTGTATATTTATATTTCTGACGGCTAATTATTGTGCTTAGTAATGAAATAGGTATCTTCCAAATTTAAATTAAATATAACATCGTGGGATCAATTTTCATTTGCTGGTGAGTGTGAGTGCTAAATGGATTTGAACTGGTGCTAATTTCTCCAGAATGGCTAAGTTTTAATAGTATTAAAATTTCATGGGTCAGTCTATTTGCATAATTTTTCACAAATCCAGGTGCAGATTTGGGCCGGTATAGGGAGCACAACAGTGGTTGTAGTAGAAAATCGCGTGCAAGTGATATTTAAAGAGATTGGGCCTATTAAAGGGAAGTGTCATAATGGAGTGACGATGATTCTTGAAGACTTTAGAAAGCCTTAAAAGGCATGTCAACCCTTTAGCAACCTTTGCCAGAGCCGAAGAGACAGGGGGGTTCAAGTAACTGAGCACCTTTCTCCCTGTTTAATGACTGCTGAAGTGGAGGTAATGCTACACAAAGTGGTTACTAGGAGGATTTCTCTCTGTTCCACTCCACAGCACCACCCAATAAGTTTATATTGCAGTCTCAAAGGGGGTAGAAAAGGCTTGGGGTGGCAGCTGACCAATACCGTTACCGACTGTGCCAGCTCTTTGGTACCTGTTAGCAGAGGGTGGCGCAGTTCCGCATATGGTTCTCTCCTGACCCAGGCCCTACGAAGATAGTTTCCCACAGCCATTGCCAGGTAGGTGCAAGAATGCCTGCAAATAATCATTGGTGGTATTTTGGTGGTTGCGTCCAATCAAGCTTTGCTGGCTGATGTTCACCCGGCATGCTTTCTTTATTGGAGTATCATGTAAAGCATGGCATACTATGATTGGAGATGATTCTGAAAGCTACCCAACAAAACACTCAGGTCTTCAATGTATCTGTTCCATCAGGTCTGTTGTCACAACCTATCTTGAGCCTTTGCATGCACTAATCATCTGGCAAAACAAGGTAGATACAGTTGTGCAGATATCAGTGACAGGTCAATAAGTGAAACTCCATTACTACAAATGTCTTAGGCAAGCAAAGCATTGGGATTGATCCATTCAATATGTGAGCCCCTCTATTGATTCCTATGGAGTTTTGACAAGACTATGGAAAAATGCGTTGCAAGGGGAAGTTTATAATAGATATGTTTGTTAGAAGATAGTTTGGCTGTAATTGTGCAAATTACATTAAAAAGAAGTTTTGGGATTTAAATACATTAAAATCGGACTAGCGTTATTGCACCAATGGAGAAAGATTATATTTTAACCCCGAAGATCCTTGAAACCTACAGAGAATATATGATGGAATTGAGCATTACTTCGCAACATCATCAAAAATACCTCGAGAGGTCCCTTTCCTGTGAAAGGGAAGCTAATATGGCTTGATATATGCCAATATGTGCCATTTTACTTTCTAAAAGTTGTAGTTGCATTTGTTTATATATTTTATAATCCTTCATGCACTTGGTTTACCTGTGCTTTAATGAGATTTGGAAATGAATGGTCTGATAAATGTGGCCAATTCGCCACCCCCCCATTTGTGCTGTTTTCTAATTATTAACATTTTTTTACTCATAAAACAACAGGGTACAACAGCTTTTTCAAGCCAAAACTGCTTATGCAAAAACTTTTGAAAACTGGACCTACTTCTATATGATATATTGTAGCAACGGTTCTGGTCACGCTGATACCCTGATATGCCTTTTGATTCTGTATTTGACAGCCATCAAGATATTGCACACCAGTCTGTGGATTCTGTGGAGGCTCATCGTATCGACTGTCACTGTTGGTTGTAACCAGATTATCTGCCTGCCAGCCAATGATTACATCCCTTTTGACATCCATAATCTTATTGTCATAATGGTGATTACTGGAGGGAAACCAGATTGCAAACTGACCCCACCTCTTCTGGGTTTTATACAGATGGTAGTGACATCATTTCCTCTTCTCATTCCTGTGCTTTGGAATGAGAATGAGTGACAGGGAAATTTTTCTCATTAACCACACAAATAAACCATAGAATAACATTAAAACAAAAAAAATCTGTGGATGAGTGGATTATGTAATCCACCATAAATTGATTACCTTATTTTCCTTATACTTTCCAGGTCATTTATTTGATTTATACTCCTCACTGTACAGCTACTTGGTTGAAACGTTATCGCATTCTAGCAGTTGTGAACATATCTTAAAACATTGCTTTTGTCTGTTAGCTATTGTGAATTCTCTTCCATTTTGCCAAGATTATTTATGATGTTTAAACAAAACAAAATGGCAGAGCAAATAGAAATTTCTTCTAATGCTACTGAGTATCGTTTTCAGACAGCCAAATTCAATCTGGTGCCAGTGAAAGGGTTAAGGATGTTTATTATACCTGTAAAGGAGACACACATCGCCAACATATGCAAGTAATCATCAAGCAGTTCTCAGAGTCATTAGGACAATATGAACTATAGGGCCAGGCTTCAGCAAACACCCATTTTAAATTAATTACATTGCTCCTCCTGATGCACCAAAAATCCTCTATTCTCTTCGTGTTTGCATTGAACTCGGCAGCATTTATGTAGGATTATACCATTTACTTCTTGTATGACTCTTATGTGTTCACTTGCAGAAACAAAGGCAATTAGTGCCTTTCACTGCTGGAAAGGTGTGCAGGTTTAAGAACCACATGGGAATGTGGATATTTAGTAAGAGTAGAAAACCTATTTTTTTTTCTCCTCCAATTACTTGACCTGGAAAGTTTTCATCACCCACAGCTGTCATCAATTAATAGTGTGTTCACCCAACATCAGAGTGTTTAGGTTTAAACAAAATGGTTGCAGGATGACATAAGGACGTTTCAAGTTGATGTGTTTTACAATGTCTAGAAATGTTACTTTTATACTAGCAGATCTCCCACGGCATTGTCTGTAAACCTGGAGCACAGTTTCTGATGCTTATCATAGTCCTTCAGCAGCCTAAAGGCAACAGCTGCTTGGCCCTGGCTGTAAAACGGCAAGTTTACTATAGCAATATGGTAACTTTTTTGATCAGTTAGGCTCGATTAACAAGTGTAATGTAGCCATAACCAATCAGAAAAATGAACAGAGATCCATTACGCCAGATATCCACCTATTTAACACCCCATATAATTCTCAGGGAGGGGGTTGCTCTACTGTCAGAAGCACTCACCCTTTCCAGTTGGTTATATTAAAATGAGGTCCTAATCACATTATTTAAAAGTCAAAATAAAATGGGTGTCCAGGGCTACCAAGGTGTGTAGTTTACAAAAGTAAATTTAACGAGTTCTATTTAAGTTTTTTGGCAGAATTTTGAGGTATTTCTAAACCAACTGCTTCCTTTTTAAAAAATTTCTCTCTTGTTTAAACTTAGTTTGTCAGGAGATTTTATGCTAAGTTTTCTGACACTACCATTTATTTGGTATATTCACAGTATTGGAACAATGGGTTTCCTAATGCTTTGGAACAAAAAGAGGAGGATCAATGGAGTGATGCCAACGCTCTCTCATGGGGACAGTGTCCTGGAGTAGAAAGTCGAGCCACTTTCCTCACTAGTACTTGATTCTTTACCACTTCCACTTTACTGGACATCAAATAAAAGGTAGGAGTATTGCACTGTTTGAGCACTTGGCCACAAACTCAATTTCCTACTTCCACATTTATTGCGCTAATCATTGGGTGTTGCTAAGCATTTTTGTTACCTCATTAAAAGATAAAATGCATTGAAACTATTACGACCAGCACTCTTATCCCCTGATGCTACTAGCGTACCTTGACCTTGTGGCAGCGTAAAACCGGAGTGTTTCAATTTGTCTTGTGGGAGGTAAAGTAAGAATTTTTGACTTACTTACCACATCTTTGGCCTGCACCCGGGACTCCCAGTGACCTTCTGGTTTGTGTGGGTCGAGGGGCAGGCCATTGTGCCAAGCATTCCTCAGGTTCCCTATGCTGATTAATTCAACAGTTAAAGTAAGAGGATGAATGAGCCAGGAGGGTGGGAATGCCTCCTGTTGCCTCATTTAAATAAAAACATTGTGCCTACACCTATTATAGGCTATTTACATCATAGAAGAAGCCCGAGGAAATCCCAAACCAGCGCAATGTAGCCAGGCAGCTTACATAACAGGTCTCCACCCTTTTTCTTCTTCCTGGACTTGGCCAGGCACAGGTAGGAGGAAAATCTCCCCTACGAAGCCTTTGGCATTGGCAAGCAATGTATCATTGACTTAATGTATGCAGCAGAATATTGCAGTCTGATCTGACAAGTGTCACCTGTGGCTGTTTGACAGGAGTTAGTTGCATGGAAGATCAAGGCAATTGTGTCTTTCACCATCACAGGCAGTGCTGTACCAGTCATGAAGGAGGTTTGGAGGTGTGGTTTTAGGAAAGGGAAAAGTTCCATAATTGCTTCTCTGCTGAGGCATGACTGGTCAAGGTACAGCTCCTCAGTCATGGCCCAAGTAACTGTGACATGGTTTATATATGCATCGACTTGGGTAACCCACCTCTCTGCAGGTGCACCTGCCTGTGATTGCTGCTGGAGAGCTCCTCTTCACCTTCCAGCTCTGAGTGCAAGAAGGATCGCAAAAAAGGGGGATTTTGCAACACCTCATTTAAATTCCTTTGAATCGTACGTGTAAAAAAAGAACAAAAGTTGTTAACAAAAAATTGTTATGTTAGAAAAGAAATGCCCCAAAATTACTGCAAGAAAAGGAACCTAAAACAAGAGCATCAATCAACAAAGCCAATAGAATGTTGGACTACATAGCCATACCAGTAGAATTCAAGCCAAAGGAAGTCATGATCAAACTGTACAGTGCTCTGGTCAGACCGCACCTTGAGTGCTGTTTCCAGTTCTGGTCACTAAGAAACAAGGGAGGCATTTAAGTGCTGGAGGCAGTGCAGGAAACAAGTCTCATCCACCGTGTCAGCAACCTCAGCTACGAGGAAAGACTGAAAAAACTTGGCCTTTTCAGCCTGGGAAAAAGGCATCTGCGAGGTGATCCTTTAGAGGTATATAAGGTAGTATAGAGCATGGAAAGGCTTAATCTGAAATGCTACTTTTAAATGAAACCATGGGGCATAGGACACGGGGACAGAAGTTCAAATTAATACAGGGTAACATTGGGCCCGATATTACCAGGGCGGCGGGGGCGTGATTGGGCGCGTGGGTAACACGCCCGGTGAAATCAGTCCGTCTGGAACGCAATCGCAGGCTAATTGGATCCAATTACCTCTTGTTCCGGGTTCCCCGCTGCTGAGCTGCGCAGCGGGCGGACTGCGCATGCGCAGTAAGGTCTGTCAGCTGGAGGAGCTCTATTTAAAGGGGCAGTCCTCCACTGACTGATGCTGCAAGAAATAGGAAAAAGTACAGCATGGAGCAGCCCAGGGGGAAGGCTGCTCCCAGGTTTAATGATGCCTCATTCCAGATATCATTGGATGGGGTGAGGAGGAGGGGGAGGACAGAGATCTTCCCCCCCGGCGGGCGGGAGGAAGCGGCCTGCCTCTGCCACCAAGAAGGCCTGGCTCGAGGTGGCAGAGGAGGTCACCAGCACCACCAACATATCGCTCACCTGCATACAGTGCAGGAGGCGCTGCAATGACCTAAGTAGGTCAGCCAAAGTGAGTACACTTACTCATTCCCCTGCACTCCGTCTGCCACATCACCGCCTCCACCCCATATCTCCTTCTGCACTGCCAACACTACTCTGTTACATCACCCCTCACACCCACTCAAACCTCATCCTCATCTTACCTGTACTTACTCATCCCGCCACTACCACTCAACCCAATCCTCATACAATCTCATGGCTCTATCTCATACTCACGCTCTCATGCATCTGTTTCACAGTCAGCCTCACTCAACCTGCCAATACCTGTGCTGCAGCCACAGGGCATGCATCACATATGTGCAGTAGGCAGCGTAAGGCAAACGTGTCGTGAGCATGAAGAGGATGCACAAGGGTGTTTGAGGGTTTGTCACGGTTTTTACTTATATTTAATTTCTGACCAATTCACATCACATATTATATTGGCACCACTACTGCCACGTCTTTGCGAATCTTGTCTAGTTTGTGAAATAATGCCCTTTCCTGAGGATCACAATGAATACCCACAACTGATGCCACCCATTGTGTCACTGCAGAGTGGGTGTAGGTGTATTTGCAGGGCTCTTTTGTGCAGACGACTGAGGGACGTTGGCGATGTCCCCGGTGGCACCCTGGAAGGATGTGGAGGAGAAGTTGTTGAGGGCAGTGGTGACGTTGACAGCGACAGGTAAGAAGATGGTGCTCGGGCCAGCCGGGAGCAGCTTGGCATGAAGGAGGCTGCAGATGTCCACGACTACATGTCAAGTGACTCTGAGCCTCCATGTGCACTGCTGCTCAGAGAGGTCCAGGAGGCTGTGCCTCGGTCTGTGGACCCTGTGGCAAGGGTAGTGCCCTCTGCGACGCATCTCTCTCTGCGGTTGCCCTCCCTCCTGCTGTGCAGGTGGATGTGTCACAGCACTGTGTTGTGGAGCTCCACGTGTCAGAGGTGGACGGCGAGGCTGGTGATTCTGTTCGCCCTCCGAGGAGGTCATGACTGCAGCTACGGCGGCCCCCATCCGGAAGATGTACATCTGAGGGGGTCCGCAAGGTAGGTGCATGTGTCTGGACACCGGGGTAAGTGTGCAGGTTGGTGAATTTTATTGTCAGGAGGAGGGTGATGGAGGCCAAACTTTGTCCCAAGTGACAGAGTGGCCTCCTGCAATGAGTGAGGGTCTCCCCCCCCCCGCCCCCCCCCCCCACCCCCACCTGTCAAGTGGACCTTTGCAGCTGCCACAGGCTGATGGCTGCAACGCGTCCATTTCAACTAGGAGTGTTTCCCCCAGTACGGGAAACCGTCCCAGTTGTATGTAAAATCCCACCCCTCCTAAAATATCATGTTAATCAGGTCTGTAAATGACCTGAAATACCAAAATAAATAGCTTAAGTGGCACGCCGCCGGCTTTAATTGCCGGCGGGAGTTTAACCTGCGGGGGCTGCGCGCGCATGTCAGCGCGTCTGTGGGAAACCCGGAAGTGGGCGGGTTGGAGCCGGGCTCCCGCCCCGCCCCGGGAATCCCCGATTTTCGGAGCCCCCCCGCCAGGAATGCTCCCGATCGCAGGTGCTAAAATCGACCCCATTGAGTCTGATATCAGGAGGTTCTTCTTCACGCTGAAAGTGATCAACACTAGGAATGGACTTCTGGGCAGAGTGGTGGAGGTAAAAACGCTGAAATCATTTAAGAAACAATTAGATGTGGCAATGGGGGAGTGTAGGGTTGTTCTGGATGGATATATTAAGATAGGTCGAATGGCCTTTATTATTTGGAAGTATCTTGTGGTCTTGTGAGTGCTTAATTAAGTATTGCCACAGTAAACAAAGTTCATTAGATCTATTCTCCATTGACTACCCTGTAAGTAAAAATCAATCACTATTTTGAAATTAAAATATAAAGACTGTCCAAATCCCTCACTATTGAACTAAACAGTATTGAAATTAAGTTTAAACTTCGAAAGACATTTATTTGTATTGAGCAGAATTGTTATACGGAATCACTGAGGACACAATTAACATTCTCAAATCAGCGCTCTGAGTGTGTCAGAAATTTCATAATGTTATTTCACATCCAATCACACTTCTTTATCAATATCACAGTGATCCTGTCACATCCCCAGTTTGAGATAACTTCATGACACTAAAAACCAAGGAAAATGGAAACAGCATTTTTAATTGTTTTATTTTACTTTCAAGAGTTTAAATACAGACACATTTATTTTTTACGCCATTGTACATTTTCATTGCATAGTGCCAGGTGCACTGGGTTTGTTGACCTGGCTGCACATACACTGGGAGCTATGCATGCTTAAGGGTTGAAGCAATTTGTTGGGATTTTCATAAGCATTTTACAGTTGGGTTTGGGCATATGTCAGACACAATCCTAAATGAGAACTTTCTGCTTTAACAATCCTGTGCTGTTTTTTTTAATGGTGATCACCTCTGGGAAATCACAGGCATCTCAGTACTGTTTAGTTAGAATCTCTCACTTTCAGCCCTTTTCTACACACATTACGGGCACAGTTTCAATAGTGAGGAGACATTTTTATTTTCACTGGAATACCATTGAACACAGAACAACTGAGTCGGCAAAACCTCATGATGACCATAATGACCTAGTGTAATGATACTTAATTACTTTTGGCTGTACAGTTGATAATTAGATGGGGGTCCAATTAACTCCCACCCAGATACATTTTCAATAGTTGGCACAATGAGACAAAAGTCTATGAGGTATTTAGAAAAACAGGAAAAATATGTAGGGCTCCAGCACGTTTTAATAGAAATATTGTTTTAATATTTCCACAGAAAATAATGGGAATTTATATTGTTTTATATTTATGAAATCCAATCTTATCCTGACCCTGGCATTCTGATGAAAGTCATCATATTACTTATTATTTAAGTAATTCATGGAAAGAAAAATTATGCAATGGAAAATCATGGGGTCATCGAGGTCTCATTTCTTGATGACATCACATTATAATGCATAAGTTTAATTGGCATGTAAGAAATTATTATGCTCTCTTTCAAATGAACCTTAATATGTAGCTCTAGCACCAAAATGTAATGCGCTACAGCTGATTATTCCTCAGCACAGCCAATGCACATTGTTCACCTAAATCTTATAAGTATGGGCCGAGATCACATTTCAGCCAAGGATTATTGTAGAGCAGGCCTCTTGATTTTTATACCTAAGGAATGAAAATTATGAAAAATGAGTCCATCCATTTTTGTGACATTCTTGAATTTGAGAGCCCTGAGTCTTAGGAATCCTGCAACCTATATAAGAATGGTACCAGTACTGCAGGGGGAATAATACAGATTCCATTTCTGCCACAGCCTCGTTGTAATGGAAGTGATTCTGGTTACCACAATCTATTAGATTATTGGAAACCTTTTATCTTTGTGTCCATAAAATTGTACGACTGTTCATAGGAACAGGAGTAGGCCATTCAGCCCCTCGTGCCAGCTCCGCCATTTGATAAGATCATGGCTGAACTGTGATCTAACTCCATATATCTGCCTGTGGCCCATATCCCTTAATAGCTTTGGTTGCCAAAAAGCTATCTATCTCAGATTTAAATTTAGCAATTGAGCTCGTATCAATTGCTGTTAGCGGAAGAGAGTTCCAAACTTCTACCATCCTTTGTGTGTAGAAATATTTTCTAATCTCACTCCTGAAAGGTCTGGCTCTAATTTTTACTCCTAGAATCCCCAACCAGCGGAAATAGTTTCTCTCTATCCACCCTATCTGTTCCCCTTAATATCTTATAAACTTCAATCAGATCACCCCTTAACCTTCTAAACTCGAGAGAATACAACCCCAATTTGTGTAATCTCTCCTCGTTACTTAACCCTTGAAGTCCGGGTATCATTCTGGTAAACCTACGTTGCACTCCCTCCAAGGCCAATATGTCCTTCCGAAGGTGCGGTGCCCAGAACTGCTCACAGTACTCCAGGTGCAGTCTAACCAGGGTTTTGTATAGCTGCAGCATAACTTCTGCCCCCTTGTACTCTAGTCCTCTAGATATAAAGGCCAGCATTCCATTAGCCTTATTGATTATTTTCTGCACCTGTTCATGACACTTCAATGATCTATGTACCTGAACCCCTAAGTCCCTTTGGACATCCACTGTTTTTAACTGTTTACCATTTAGAAAGTACCCTGTTCTATTCTTTCTTGATCCAAAGTGGATGACCTCACATTTTCTTACATTGATTTCCATTTGCCACAGATTTGCCGATTCACCTAATCTATCAATATCGCTTTGTAATTTTATGTTTTCATCTACACTGCTTACAATGCCACCAATCTTTGTGTCATCGGCAAACTTAGATATGAGACTTTCTATGCCTTCATCTTAGTCGTTACTAAATATTGTGAATAATTGAGGCCCCAAGACAGATCCCTGTGGGACTCCACTAGTCACATCCTGCCAATATGAGTACCTACCCATTATCCCTACTCTCTGTCGTTTTTCACTCAGCCAACTTCCTAACCAAGTCCGTACTTTTTCCTCAATTCCATGGGCTTCTATCTAAGCTAACAGTCTCTTATGTGGGACCTTATCAAATGCCTTCTGGAAGTCCATTGACATTCCCCTGTCCACTACTTTAGTCACCTCTTCAAAATATTCAATCAGGTTTGTCAGGCACGACCTACCTTTCACAAATCCATGCTGGCTCTCTCTGATTAACTGAAAATTCTCGAGGTGTTCAGTCATCCTATCTTTAATTATAGAATCCAGCATTTTCCCTACAACAGATGTTAGTCTATAATTCCCCGGTTTCCCTCTCTCTCCTTTCTTAAAAAGCAGAGTGACATGTGCAATTTTCCAATCCAGAGGGACAGTTCCTGAATCTAGAGAACTTTGAAAGATTATAGTTAGGGCATCTGCAATGTGCTCACCTACTTCCTTTAAAACCCTGGGATGGAAACCATCTGGTCCTGGGGATTTGTCACTCTTTAGTGCTATTATTTTCTTCATTACTGTTGCTTTACTTATGTTAATTTTATCGAGTCCCTGTCCTCTATTCAATATTAGTTTTCTTGGGATTTCCAGCATGCTATCCTCTTTTTCTAATGTAAATACTGACACAAAGTAATTGTTCAACATGTCTGCCATTTCCCCATTGTCAATGACAATATCCCCACTTTCAGTTTTTAAGGGGCCAACACTGCTCCTGACCACCCTCTTTTTCCTAATATAACTGTAAAAGTTCTTCATATTGGTTTTGATATCCCTTGCAAGCTTCTTTTCATACTCTCTTTTTGTAGCTCATATTATCTGTTTTGTGACCCTTTGTTGATCTTTGTCTCTTTCCCATTCGCCAGGATCTGTGCCATTTTTTGCCTTTTCCTTATGTCTTCTACTGTCCCTTACCTCTTTAGTTGTCCATGGCTGTATTTATGGCAAGTAGGGTTCTTGCCCCTCAGGGGTATAAACCGGTTCTGTATCTCGTTAAATGTTTCTTTAAACATTTCCCATTGCCCGTTGTCAAGGCAATCAAAGTGTTCAGACAGAGACATTACATACAGGACTACTGAATATACAAACAGTCAGAACCCAAAGACAGAGACAGAGAGAGAGAAGGAGAGAGAGAGAAACATCCGAAAGGAGGAGAAAGAGAGAGAATGACCAGTTGTATGTAATGTCTCTCTGTCTGAACACTATTCAACTCCTTTGATTGCCTTGACAACGGGCAGTTGGAAAGATTATCTGTAATCACCAGGCATTGTTCTCTGACTATATATGCGGTAACCTTCATGGAATCCCACACTCACCTGACGAAGGAGAAAGCCTCCGAAAGCTTGAGATTTTCAAATAAAACTGTTGGACTATAACCTGATGTTGCAAGATTCCTTACATTTGTCCACCCCAGTCCATCACCGGCATCTCCACATCATGACCACCCTTTCAGGCAGTGCATTCCAGATCACAACAACTCACTGCGTAAACATTTTTTTTCCTCATGACACCTCTGGTTCTTTTGCCGATCATCATTAATCTATGCCCTCCAGATATCGACTCTTCTGCCACTGGAAACGGTTTCTCCTTATTTACTCTATCAAAACCCTTCATGATTATGAACAGATGTATCAAATCTCCTCTTAATCTTTTTTGCTCTAAGGAGAACAACCCCAGCTTCTCCAGTCTCTCCACGTAACTGAAGTCCCTCTCCCTGGTACCATTCTAGTAAATCTCTTCTGCACCCTCTCTAGGTCCTTAATATCCTCAAAGAGTTCGAATAAGAGCTTTGATACGATGGCAGAAGTAAAAAGGGGACACCTTTTGCAATTGGGGATCTATGCATTTGTTTATGTACCCAGTGTCTCAGGTGATACCCCTGGGAAACACATATCTCCGTTACTATTCTAATCCTAGAAATTACTGTTTGTGATGTTAGTGGATGACTGCTTAAAGTGTTCATAAGACATTCTTTCATCCATTATTTAAATGCAGGTGTTGACCCATTTATTTTAAAATGGTTAATATCAACAGTAATTTCAAGAATTTATTTTTTCCCTTTTCCACCATTTCCCATCTGTCATTGGAAGGCAACCCACCTACCTTTACCTGAAAAATGAGAGACCATTCTCCCTTTTTTTGAAATTAACTCTATTGATTTCTTCCTTGGAAGAAAGCTCAGAGTCAGTCACAATATCTCATCATAGGGCTTGACCCGCTGGTACTGAGCAGCGACCTTTTACGGGCAGATATATAAATCAAACATAACCACTTGTCCTGTTGCACACAATCCTTGATTTCATACCTTTCCGAAACAGAAAGTCATAAGTTGACCAATCAACTGCAAATAGTTTCTACTATTCAAGATCCTGTTTTCCATTTTGTATCAAAATCTTTTTTTTTTGCCCAGATTAAAGCCATACATTCAGATATTTATGTTCTATGTTCAGACACAACAACAACTAGTATTAATATAGTGCCTTTAATGTAAAGAAACATCCCAAGGCACTTCATAAATTGACATCAGGAAACAGATGCTAAGCCAGGAGAGAAAATGATTAGGAGGGGTGATTAAAAACCTGGTTCAAGAGGTGGGTTTTGAGAAGGTTTTTAAAGATAGAACGAGAAATGGAGAGGTAGAGGATTAGGGAGGGAGTTTGAGAGAGTAGGAGCGAGGCATCTGAAGGCCCTGCCAACAAAGGCACAGGGAGGAGAGAGGCTGCAAAGAAGGCCAGAGTCCATAGAACCATAGAAAAGATACAGCACAGAAGGGGGCCATTCGGCCCATCATGTCCACGCCGGCTCGAAGAACAACCAGGTGCCCATTCTAATCCCACCTTCCAGCACCCAGTCCATAGCTCTGCAGCTTACAGCATTTTAGGTGCAGGTCCAGGTACTTTTTAAAAGAGTTGAGGGTCCTTGCCTCTACCACCAATTGGGGCAGCGAATTCCATACACCCACCACCCTCTGGGTAAAAAGTTTTTCCTCATGTCCCCTCTAATCCTTCCACCAATCAGCTTAAATCTATGTCCTCTGGTTCTTGAACTCTCTGCTAGGGGAAACAGGTACTTCCTGTCTACTCTATCTAGGCCCCTTATAATTTTGTACAGCTCAATCAAGTCTCCCCTCAGCCTCCTCTGCTCCAAGGAAAACAACCCCATCCTATCCAATCTCTCCACATAGCTGCAATTTTCAAGCCCTGGCAACATTCTTGTAAATCTTCTCTGCACTCTCTCCAGAGCAATTACGTCCTTCCTGTAATGTGGTGACCAGAACTGCACACAATACTCCAGCTGTGGCCTTACCAGCATTTTATACAATTCCATCGTTACATCCCTGCTGTTGTATTCAATACCTCGGCTAATAATGGAGAGTATTCCATATGCCTTCTTCACAACCTTATCTACCTGTACTGCCACCTTCAGGGACCTGTGCACATGCACTCCAAGGTCTCTCACTTCCTCTACTCCTCTCAATGTATTCCTGTTTACTGCGTATTCCCTTTTATTGTTTGCCCTCCCTAAGTGCATTACCTCAAACTTCTCCGGGTTGAACTCCATTTGCCACTTTTCCGCCCACTCCACCAACCCATTGATATCTTCTTGGAGTCTACAGCTATCCTCTTCACTATCAACTATAAGGCCAATTTTTGTGTCGTCTGCAAATTTGCCAATTATGCCCCCTACATTCAAGTCCAAATCATTAATATATACCACAAACAGCAAGGGACCCAACACTGAGCCCTGTGACACACCACTGGAAACGGATTTCCATTTGCAAAGACATCCATCGACTTTTACCATTTGTTTCCTGTCACTGAGCCAATTTTGGATCCAATTCTCCACATTTCCCTGTATCCCATAGGCTTTTACCTTTCTGATCAGTCTGCCATGTGGGACCTTGTCAAATGCCTTACTAAAATCCATGTGGACAACATCCACTGCACTACCCTCATCAATCCTCCTTGTCACTTCCTCAAAGAATTCAATCAGATTTGTCAGGCATGACCTTCCCTGAACAAATCCTGCTGACTATCCCTGATTAAAGCATGCCTTTCCAAGTGACTGTTTATCCTATCTCTCAGTATTGATTCTAATAGTTTGCCCACCACCGAGGTAAGACTGAACGGCCTATAATTGATCGGCCTTTCCCTCGTACCCTTTTTAAACAATGGTTCTATGTTTGCAGTCTTCCAGTCCTCCGGTACCTCCCCTGTATCTAGTGAGGATTGGAAAATGATTCTCAGAGCATCCGTTATTTCCTCCCTGGCTTCCTTCAATAGCCTGGGAAAAAACCCATCCGGCCCTGGTGACTTATCAACTTTCAAGGATTCCAGTCCCTCTAATACTTCCTCTGTAGTTATGTTTACCTTATCCAATATTTCATACCTCTCCTCTTTAACTACTACATCTGGATCATCCCTTTCCTTTGTGAATACAGAGACAAAATATTTATTTAAAACCCTCCCCACATCCTCTGCTTCTACACACAAGTTACCCTTATTATCCCCGATAGGTCCCATCTTTTCCTTAGCTATCCTCCTGTTCTTAATGTACTGATAAAACATCTTTGGGTTTTCTTTAATCTAACTAGCTAATATTTTTTCATGCTCTCTCTTTGCTTTCCTTATTTCCTTTTTTACATCATCCCTGTACTTTCTATACTCCTCTAGGCTTTCTGCAGTATTTAGTTTTCTGTGACAGTCATACGTTTTCTTTTTCTGCTTTATCTTGCCCCGTATAATTCTAGACAACCAGGGGGCTCTAAATTTGGCAGTGCCACCATTTTCCTTTGAGGCGACGTGTCTGCATTGTACCCATAGAATTTCATTTTTTAGTGCCTCCCACTGGCTTGCCACTGATTTCTCCTCAAGTAGTTGTGTCCAGTCCACTTCTGCCAAATCACCTTAGTAAAATTTGCCTTCCCCAATTTAAAACGTTTACTCCTGATTTAACTATGTCCTTTTCCATAATAATGCTAAAACTAACTGAATTGTGGTCACTATCTCCAATATGGTCGCCCACTGTCACTTCACACACTTGCCCATCTTCATTTCCCAGGATTTAATCTAGAATTGCATCCCCTCTTGTTGGGCTTGTCACGTACTGGCTAAAAGAAGTTCTCCTGGACACCGATCAAGAATTTTGAGCCCTCTGTGCCCGTCACACTGTTTGAATCCCAGTTGATGTTAGGGTAGTTGAAGTCCCCTACTATTATTGCCCTCTTATTTTTGCACTCAGAAACTTGCCTACATATTTGTTCTTCTATCTCCCTTTCGCTATTCAGGGGTCTATAGTACACTCCTAGTAGTGTGACTGCCCCTTTTTTATTTCTTAGCTCAACCCATATGGCCTCGATTGATGATCCATTTGGCATATCATCCCTTCTCACAACTGTAATTGATTCTTTAACCAATAATTGTACTCCCTCCCCCCCCCCCTCCTTTTTTATCACCCACTCTATCCTGCCTGAAAACTCTATATGCAGGGATATTGAGCTGCCAATTATCCCCCTCACATGGGAGTATGATAACATTATAGCAATGTTATCATACTCCCATGTGAGGGGCAAGACTATGGAAGAATTTGAAGATGAGTATGGGAACCAATGCAGGTCAATGAAGCTGGGCAAGCAGGACTTGGTCCAGGATCTGATATGTGCAGTGGAGTATTGGATCAATTGGAGTTTATGGATGGTGGAGGATAGGAGCCCAGCAGGTAGAGCAATAGAATAGTCAGGTCTGGATGTAACAAAGGTAGGTATAAGGGTTTCAGTGGTGGAGGGGATAGGGTAGGGGTGAAGGCATGCAAAATTGTGGAAGTGGTCTTGGTAATTGATAAGATGTGGGGTTTAAAGCTCAGCTCAGGGTTGAACAGGGTGCTAAAATTGAGAATTATCTGGTTCAGCCTGAAACTGGGTAGGGGGTTGGCATCAGTAGGTGTGGCAGGGGCTGAAGATGATGGCTGCCTGATGTTGAGCTGGAAGAAGTTATGACTCATTCAAGAATTGATATCAGAAGTTAAAAATGAAATTTTACAATTTCTACAGCACACATTCGGCAGTTGGACAGCACAGAGGCAATCGATGGAGTGAGAGTGAGCGGCGGAGGTAGTTGCATTGGTGATCTCGATGTAGTAGTCACTACAATCTGCAAATATCAACAACCCCTCTGAACTAACAATTCCAATCATCTATCATCTACTTCCATCATCACAAGGCTACTAACCAAGGCTGCTTTGGTTTTTAACTTACTGGTGCTATACACCACTAACGGCCCAATCATTCACCAAAGCTCTCTATCGTTGCTTATTTACCCTAGCCACCATAAACACTGACTACATCCACAGCAGTCATTTTCCCTGGGAAATTATTAAAACGTAAAGACGACAAAATTTGAATGATTTAAAATGATCATCAGAATCCCAAGACTGAGCTATAGCCTAACTAAGTTCCCTTTTACTGACATTTGTTCGTTTACACAATGCAGTAAAAAGGTTAGTTGTGTTCATGATAAACACTGACTGTGCGACCCACATGACTGGCTATTGCTCATTCCCAGTGTTCATAGGGAAATGCCATTGAAATAGAGAAAAGATGTATTTACATATTATGGTATTTGAAACGAAGGATGATCATAATCATTTGACAGGTGCTGCAGTATAATTTCATTATACTTTTCAGAGATTTTACAAGAGTATAACATATGTATAGTTTATTATAATAATGATTGTGTCCTTTTATTTCTCTTCAAATGATCCTGAATAGAGAATCCTGCAGATTATATTGTTTGTTGAGCTGTGATGCACATGTGGCACATTTGCTTTTGTTTCTTCAAAGCTCAAGACTGCTGTGCAGCAATAAACAAGTCACTTTTCCACGGGAGAACCCCCCTAGGAGTCTCTCTGTGGAGAGTAGCTCTTGATTCATTCACATCAGTGTGACTCCAGTCTTGCACTTCCACTGCCAAAGTACTGCCTTTCCATAATGCTGGAATGACTCCAGAGTAAACAACTGAGCATGCACTGTTTAACCAGGAACCCAAAGGCACAAGGCAGCAGTGAAATAATTTCCCATTGCCACTTTGCGTTTTCTTGCATTTGTACGGAAATTAATCAACATTTCTCAGCAGTCATTTTGCATACTGAAGACAATTTAATGAATTTCCAAGGGTACTTTTCACATTTGATTTACTTTCTTGGAATAAACTTTGATGTGTGAACGTATATTGAGTAATGTTTTCAGAAGTACTTTTACCACTTCCAACATTTTTTTCAATTTAGGGGGATTTTACGTTACAGTTCTGCTTTGGACTGAATTCAATATATTGAGTTCCATTTGTTACTGCCTTTCTAAAACTTTCATTTTATCTTTTAATAGTTACACTACATCTGACCACTAAAGGTCACTGTTGATTCAATTTTATTGTTGCAAAACTGACATGGGGGTCGATTTTAACCCTATCTGCCATCGGTTTCCACCTGAACGGGTAGGCACTTAAAATCAACCGTCTACCTTACCCGCTGATGTCCCACCTGGATTTCTGTCGTCTTGAATTTTAAGCTGCTGTTCTGAGCATGCGGCAGGTGTATGGGGTCCATCTTTAAATATGCAGATGGGGTCCAATGACATAATCAGGCCCAGACCACAATTTTAATTCTGACCTGTGGCTTTCCCGTCAGGTAAAGTCAAGTAAGAAGAGGTTTGGAAGCAGCAGAGACCATTCAAGATAAATATTTGACTTTCTTTTGTGGGGCCAGGAGTCATAAGAGTGCTCCTCTGGGCTCCACAATGAAAGTTTAGGACTTCCACCACCTTACGAACTGTTAGACCTCCTTGGTACCCTGGTCCACACTTTCCTGAGTGCGTGCGGGCGGCCAAGGGTATCATGAAATTCCTTAGGCCAGCAGCCACTTTCTGCCCACATCCCGCCCATTCCAAGCGGGAAGTTGGCTGATGGCATGTTAATGAGGCCTGGCGGTTGAATTGGCATGGCCTCTTTCTGCTGCGGGCGGGTGGGAATCTAGCTGAAGCCAGCAGTTTCCCACCGGCAGTTAAAATCCCTCCGTGACTTTTCTTCTTAGCGCCGCAATTTGTTTTCTGTGCTAGTATAATTGTTCACTGTTAGAAAGGCATTGGAGCTGGGAGTGGAAGAGGAGGAGAACCTAATAAGTAGGATGTCTGGGGACTGTTCCCCTCAAACTGGCACTTACAATAACAATGGAGATAAAGCCAGTAAACAGTTGCTATTATTGGCATCTGTTACGACTTCCTTTAGTTTCAAAGTAAGTAAAAATACAGCCCTAGATTGAGTTGTTAGGTGATTATTGAAAGTAATAAATATATATATTTTTTAAAGATACAAAAATAACTTATCACGTGTCCAAAATGCATTCATACTTTATTTATAGTCATACACAAAATGTCTGGCATGGACCACAATGTGCATCAGTTGACTATTTAAATACAATTTAAATACTTTAATTACATAGCTTGGTGCTGGGGGTAGGGGGAGGAGCTGGCTTCTTGACTAGTGGAAATGTCATGGTAAATGAGGTACTGCCACAAAAGGAAAAATCAGGCCACTAATGAGCCAGACAAAAATATGCAATAAATAACTTATGCCATTTTCTTCTTGCTACTTAGATGGGCTAATGAATCAATAGTGAAGGAAAGTAATGTAAGGTGGGATATGGCCTCATCCTTGTCATTCTCTAAGCAGTTTCATCCATGCTGTAAAGGAATATGGTGAGCCTCCATAAACATAGCGTGTAGGACGACAGGAGATAGTATCATTCACATTCTAGTAATCAGTTAAAGAGGGACGTGCAGAAGTCGGGATCACCTATTGCTTACCCTCTTGATCAGTGAAATGGCGAACGAAGCAAGGCACCTAGAAAAGAGAGAAAAACAATTTTAAAAAGGGGTGAGGAGAGAGAGAGATTAAGAAGATAAATGTGATTTGAATCATTTAGGACTGTGAGCAATGAAATCACTGGATTTTCCACCTACTGTTAGCAGTGACCACGTGCCATCAACAACTTTCCAATTGTCCTCCTCTCCAGGGTCCCAGTAGGGGGAGCTACCACAGAAATTGAGGAAAGGGGTACCATGCTACCCCTCCATCCTCCTGATGTCAAAGTGGTGGACGTAGAAACTCTCCATATGGTTTTTCTCTTAGTGTGACTGGCAAAAAAGAACAGGACCAAATAGAAGTCCTTGGTTGGAAAGGTTTCCTGAGCCTAACTACAAACTATATTCTGTCTGTGGATCAGTAACATGGCAATTGTAGTGTGTGTAGTACTTAGCTTTATTTTATGGTCAGGAGGGAAAAGTAGTGACATAAAGAGTAATAGTTTCTCTACCAGTGTTGTCATTAACAAAAGACCCACAACCATCCATCCTGGTGAAAATCAAACTCATGGTATGCTGAAACCTCAAGGATAAAAGAACAAAATAATCCAGCTAAAACATACATTAGGGTCCTGCTTTAGGACCCCCTTAGGGAAATTAGGCTGTGGTTTGGTAAGGGTTAATTTATGTGATAGCTAATTTTGTGCATTAGCAATTGATGTGACATCAGAATTATAACAGCATCCAATCTTTAGTTCAGTTATTGGCTTCCAATGGATTCAAGGCTACTGAATGGGGCCCACTTTTATTGGATATACCGTTTTAGGAAACACAGCATACTGCAGACCAAAGCAATCCATCTGTTTTCAAGTTCCTGAATTTATTACTGATTAATCACTTCACTACGGATGTCATTAACAGTTAGCTAAATATGCATTTCCCCACAAATATTTATGTTGGAATCAATCGTCTTCGTGAAAACAATTAGCTCTAGCATAAAACTCAAATCTTCTTTTGTTTTTAAAACATGCAAGTGAAAATTTGCTGAACTAAATTTTAGGGATCACTCTTTATTTCTGTTCTGCTCAAATAACAACCTGTCCATCACAATTTCAGTCCATTGCCCGCCTGCTCTCTGTGTGAGTGTATGTGGGGAATGGTGATTAAGGGAAAAAGAGAGACGGGCCTAGAAATTAGTTTTGGCCAGTTTTCAGGTGCCAAATGGCGGTGGGGAATGATCCCTGCGCCCAAAGATGGAGGTCCTCGACCCTCATCTAAGTAATTGCGGCGAGCTGCCAGCGCTTGTAACGCCTCTATTGGCAGCTCACCTGACTTAATAAGCAGATTTCAGGCCGCCCGTCTCGCTAGCAGCCCTCGGGTAAATCCAGGGGGTGGATGAGGACAGCAGGAAGGGGGTGACATCAGGAATGCTGTGGAGTTGAGAGAAGAATCCCTGCTCCTCCTGGCTCCACATCAACTTAAAAAAACAACTGACCTATTCAGTGCCGGCTGGTTGCTAGGCCGCACCCACGTCTGGAATAACCTGAGCAGACCAGGTCTATAATGCAATGTTATCTTAAATGAAACATCACTACCTCTAAGTACATGGTAAGCCAATAAATCAACTCCCTTCACCCCATGTTAAGGGGCTTTTACAGGATTGCTAATCCTTTACTTGTCCCTGAGAGGCTAAATTGTTAAACCATCCTGAACTCCTCAGTATATTTTCAATAAATTGAATTACCAGCCAAATGCTTGTGGCAGGTGCATTCAAACAGGTGAAAGTGTCATCGTTCCTGTTGAAATGTAGGAGTGAAATATGATTCAATAGGATTTTTAAAGCTCAAAACTAGGCAGATAATATTCACTAGCTAGAAAGCTGGAGCAAGAATCCTGAATGAATGAACATCTGAATAAATGGCATTATATTGTGAGTGAGTGAGGATACCTCCGCAGTGAAATATGATGGTGAGAATGTCACAGTGACTGTTCTGATATCAAAGCAGCTTTTTTTGTGAAATCATAAAGCAGCTTAACTGCCTTCAGTGTTTGAAATAAGGGAAGCACAAAGCTAAAAAAGTTGATTTAATTAACATTGGATAGTTATGGTATAAATGAAGCATTTTATAGCGACATTTGAAATACCTACACTGGGACTCCATTATTTGCACTCCCACTTTCAGCTGTCTCAATTGTCGACCAAAATTTTTGTGGGACACAGCCTCGTGCAGAATGTGACCTCATTGTACAGCGTACTAATGTTTCTTTTGTTATTTGTGTTTCCTTTCCTTTTCCTGGTGAATACAACAACACAATGCTTCCTATGTTATTTGTATCTACTTGTCTTTATTCCCTTGCATGGGGCAGTGCTTTACCAATCATCCACCAATGTTAATTATCTGGTATGAAGTCCCTCCATTTTGTTGGATAATGGGGAGTCCACTGAATTTATATTTCAGTTGTGCAGATTGTCTAAATAATGGACTTGCGACCGTATATGGTCATGTTTAGTATTAGGTACTACATTTTTTGATATTATTAAAGAACATATAAGACTCTGTCCATTGAAATATAAAGATAAAGAACTGAAAATATTGGAAATCTGAAATAAGAACAGAGAATGCTGAAATACAGAGTAGGTCAGTCAGCATCTGATGAAGGGTCACACAACCTTCACAAACATCGGTAACCTATCTTTTTTTTCTGCTGACTGACTTGCTATGTATTTCCAGCATTTTCTGTTTCTATTTCCTCTGTCCATTGTGCTTCGTTCATCCAGTGGACTGAGATTTATGTGGAACGAGAACAAGAGATAAAGATAAAGGTCATGTCACAGCCAGTAGTAAGGTTCGATAAATATCTCTACAAAAAAGCTGACATGATAACTCATGGACAATGAGGAGACAAGCGGGTTATGGTTACCCTCACAAATGGACATAATTATCATATTTCAGTTTTTGCCATGGCATATTCAATTTATACTAAACTTTTATAATATAATTCTAAAGTAAGTCTGTATTTTTAAGATACCACGAGCAGGAAGATAAGAAAAATATCTCCAGGGTTCACAGACCACACATGTTGTGTATTTACATTCTCTTTATCGTGTCCACACAATACATGTTTAAATGGTAAAAGGAAAATGAGGACAAATTAGAAACATGTTTTGCTTTTCTTTACATGTGACTATAACACCTTTGTTTAATTGAGAGCGAGCAAAACCTCTGAGAAAGTTACATGAAAGAACGAGGGAAGTGCTGGTTCATTCAGCTTGAGACGTCTCCCGCGATGAAACAGTACATGACATTTCGGTAGACTGTCTTGTTGTCTCTCCATTTTATTTACCCTGACACCCAGAGGAGCCAGGATAAATGTGTTTAGATGAGCCTTTTGGTAGGCCATCCCACAATGGGAAATGTTTTGTCCCCTGCTAGCCTGCTTTATTCTGCCGGCTTCATCAGTGGAAGCCTTCTATTAAGTGGCAGTTGGCAGTATTGGAGTGTTCATCAATATCCCAGGCAGTCATGCAGACAGCCAGGAGGCCATTCCATTAATGAAATGTTAATGACTGAATTAGACCTGTAATAACTGCACTACGCTGCACTGCTGTGAGTCCATTAGCATTGCTGGACCCTGCTGGGGAGCAAGTAAACGAGACAGATACCAAGAGGAAAACTTCAGTGCCGGGGAGTTGTGTTGCTAAGCAGGTGTGAGAGGTTTAATGACAAATTCATCATGAACAAAGCCTGTGGCGATTACATTTCAGAAGAAGGTGCTTAGAAGCTAGATTACTATATTCTTTAGTGAAACAGCATCCCTTTTATTAGCCCATATAAAGTGTGCAAAAGCTTATAACATCTCACCTCAGCCTTCCCACAAAGTTTCCATTATACTTTTATGATTACATTTTTTTTATTGAATGTTCAGTCACATAAGGACCAGCAATACAAGACATGCTGCCACTATACAAGAAGAAGCCTGTATACAGTATAATAACTTCAAGGTAATCGCCTAATGGTACAAAACCATTGGGATATTAATAGGATCCAAAAAACCATTGAGCTGTGCCACTAAGCACAAGATCTTACAAAGTCAACCCACATCGTAGCAGAGATATGTCTATGGTCCTCCTCATATTCTCAGTAAGAATGTTTTGTGAATATCACTGTAATAACTACACCTTGTTCCTTGGGAAATGTTGTCACATTTTTTAATGATCATTAAAATAATGTTTAAGTCATTGGCTTGCTTTGGCTAAACTTACAGAAGTTTGCCCAAATTCTTCGCAAAACAGATGTCTGAGGTTACTCATAAATTCAGTATGTGTAAAATAACAAATAGCTGTGAAGGACTTGCAGAGTTGAAACAAAATCGAGGGCTTCAGATGACATCATAAACTGTGAGACCAAAGTTTTAGTGTATCTTAAACAGTTTCCACAAACCCTGAGATTGTATTATGGCCTGTGATTCAGTCAAATATGTGTTATTTAATATATACAAGCTTTGTCTTTCTAATTTGTAAAATTCTGAAAAATGGAAGTGTCAACACAGTGACAGACTATGCATGAGAGAAGGGTATCAAGCAGAATTACAGAAAGGTAAAGTTTAGAGTTGTTTTCTTACTGAATTTGAACGGAGTTTGATTTAATGCTTAAAATGATTTATTGGCTGTGAAGGATGTCAGCAATATAAATTCTATTTCTAGAATCCAGAATCCTTCTATTTCTAGAGGGATGGAATTGAAAAGCAAATTGTTAAACTTGTATAGAACCTTGTTTAGACCACACTTGGACTCTGGTCTCCATATTATAGAAAGGATATAGAGGCATTGGAGAGGGTGCAAAAAAGATTCACAAGTATGATACCAGAACTGAGAGGATATCCTTATCAGGAAAGGATGAACAGGTTCCTACTCTATTCTCTAGAAAAGAGAAAGCTGAAGCGTGGCCTGATAGAAATTTTTAAGATAATGATAGGGTTTGATAGGGTAGACGTAGAGAAAAAGTTTCCACTTGTAGGAGAATCCAAAACTAGAGCTCATCAATATAAAATAGTTGCTAATAAATTGAATAGGGAATTCAGGAGAAACTTCTTTCCCCAAAGGGTGTTAAGAATGTGGAAAGTGCTACCACATGGAGTAGTTGAGGCAAATAGCATAGGTGCATTTAAGAGGAAGCTAAATAAGCACATGAGGGAGAATGGAATAGAAGGGTATCCTGATAGAGTTAAATGAAGTAGGGAGGGAGGGGGCTCGTGTGGAGCATAAATGCCAGCATAGACCAGTTGGGCCAAATGGCCTGTTTCTATGCTGCAGTTTCGATGTAACTCGATGTAAATGCATGTTCTTTCTTTGTTTGTTTCTTAAAAGTTTGAGGGTTAGCAAGCAGTATCTGTAAAGTTTCTTTTATGTTTTCTCTTCCAGTTTTCCCTTTCTTCTTGTGAAGACACTGACCCTTGCTGTGAAATGGTCCGATGGTTTCAAGCAGTTTTCTGGTACCTCATCCAAGTGGCTATTTATCATGTGCCAGGTTTACAAATTTGGGTCTGCTGTAGATACCTTCAAAAGTTCAGTGGTGTCAGTCACCCCCTAAGCAGTCTGAGCATCTTACCTTTGTGGGGATTGACTCACACTGTCCTTTATGTATATGTGAGGTGGTGTACTGCTTATGTTACTGGACTAGTACCAGTAGGCCTTGGACTAGTAAAGAATATGAGTTCAAATGGCAGTTTGAGAATTTGAATTGAATTTTTAAAAAATCTGGAAATAAAAAGGTGGCACCAGTAAAAGTGATCATGAAGCGGTCAGATTATCATAAAAACCCAACTGGTTCACTATTGTCCTTCAGGGACAGAAACCTGTTATTCTTACGCAGGCCAGGTGTGACTACTGGTTGAGTCTTAACTATCCTCTGAAGTGGTCTAGAAGGGAACATGCCGGGAGCAGCACCAGTCATGCCTGAAAATTAGATGCTAACCTGATAAAGTCATAACACGGGACGAGATGCATACTGAACAGCGAAAACAGCATGTTATAGACAGAGCTACGCGATCCCACAACCAATGGAGGAGGTCTAAGCTCCAGTCATGAATGTGGTGCACAATTAAGGAACTAAAAGGAAAAGGAAGCTCCTTGAACATATCCATCCTCTGGAGCCCAGAATGTTAGTGCAAATGACAAGGCTGAAGCATTTGCAACCGTACTTAGCCAGAAACGACGAGTGGATGATCCTTCTCGGCCTCCTCCTGAGGTCTCCACCATCATGGATGCCAGTCTTCAGCCAATTCAATTCAATCTGTTTCACTCCATGGACATCAAGAAATGGCCGAATGGACACATCGATGGCTATGGGCCCCGACAACATCCAGGCTGTATTGCTGAAGACCCGTGCTCCAGAACTAGTGTGAATGTTTCTTGCGGTGCAGGTGACGGGCTTGCTATGCTCAGGTTTTTCAGGCATGGATGTGGACTAGCAAGAGGCCACTACCAAAAAGTTTTTGTTTAGATTTAGCGTGGAGCTAAGAGGAGCAGTAGTGCTTTTCCTGGCTCCACAGCACCTCTGAGGGCTGTTGCCGACCCTTGATAGCGCACCCCTCCCCCCTTATGTTTTCCTCCCCCCACCCCAAGACTTACCTTCAGGCTGTTACTGGGGCAAGGCAAGGGTCGAGCTGCCTGTGGAGGCAAAACAGGCACTGGCAGGCTGCCCAAATAAGATTAATGTGGCCCGAGGCCCAATGTTGGGCCAGCCTTGGGCCTCCCGGTTGGGGCCCGCGTTCCTTGTGCAGCAACCACTTGAGACCCGAGAACAGGCCGAAAGCAATTTCCACCCCAATGTGTACTCTAAAGCCTAAGTCATGTCTTATTTAACGCCAACTTAAATTTTGCTGATAGTGAATTAACACATATGGGTTTAATTCCCTCTGTATGCTATTTTTAGTATGCTGGTTAATACATCCATATTAATTCCAGCCTGCATTATTTTAACAGAGTTGTTAACCCATTTGTTCTAAATAGGTTAATAAGTGCATTAAAATATACAGACCGGAACCGACACAAACAAGTTAATCGCGCGCTAAAAATAATACGCAGAGGAAAATAAACCCAATGTGCTACTAAACTTGCACTGCACATAACCTGGACCTGTGCTTTATGTATAGGTTTAATTTCTGCCTGAATTGTTGTATTCTTAGTTTGAACCAGGACAGTTTAGTAAATGCTTGTTTTTTTCCATTCGTTCATGGGATTTGGGCATCGCTGGCGAGGCCAGCATTTATTGCCCGTCCCTAATTGCCCTTGAGAAGGTGGTGATAAGCCGCCTTCTTGAACCGCTGCAGTCTGTGTGGTGAAGGTTCTCCCACAGTTAGGTAGAGAGTTCCAGGATTTTGACCCAGCGATGACGAAGAAACGGCGATATATTTCCAAGTCTTATCATTGAGGATAAATTTTACAAATTTGCACTCCTGGCTTCCATAAATGGACAAAGTTCTGCGGAGAATGCTGATTTGCACGACCGAGATCCCAATATGTGCTCTTAGTGCACATGGCTCAGCATCACAAGTGCTAATTTGCTAAAATTTACCTTTAGGTGTATTTAGTGTCAGTTGTGGCTCACCTCTGAGTCAGAAGGTTGTGGGTTCAAGTCCCATTCCAGAGACTTAAGCACATAATCCAGGCTGACACTTCAGTGCAGTATTGAGGGAGTGCTGCACTGTTGGAGGTGCCGTCTTTCAGATGAAATGTCAAACCAAGGCCCAGTCTGTCCTCTCAGATGGATGTTTATACCTAAAACAGATGATCTGGTCATTTATTTCATTGCTGTTTGTGGGAACTTGCTGTGTGCAAATTGGCTGCTGCGTTTCCTAAATTACAACAGTCACTATACTTCAAATAGTACTTCATTGATTGTAAAAGTGCTTTGGAATGTCCTAAGGTCATGAATGGTGCCATATAAATGCAAGTCTTTCTTTCTTTTAAATAACTTTGCATAAATTACGCTGGGCATGATTTGAATGAGATTTGCTGCAAAGTACTAAAAAGCAGGTTTAAGTACTTAAGCAATGCTGTGTTTATTGATGTCACCAACTCAAAATGTACAAATCCATTGCAGCTAGGGTTTCACAGTGCCTGTAGCCTATGCACTAGCTCATCCTGATTTAAGCTGGTTTGAACAATGAGGCCAGTATAGTGCTGTTTAGAAACTTAACTTTAAATTCATTTTGGCTAAAAATGTAAGCGGTACTCATGTTACTGTGACAAAAGCAGAGTTTTCATGCTGCGTGAAATAGGGGCAGAATTTTGTATTCGATGGGAGTAAATGTGAACTTAAAATTGGCTCCAGACACTTGTAACTGGAAAAAGAGACTTGTTTTTCCTCTATAGCCAGAGGTAGACAATACATTAAATTATCTTGATTCATCCATCGCGAGTCACCTGGCTTCCTTTCCTCTGACATTGTCTATTTAGATGATCATTTTTTAAAAAGAAGAGAAGAACATACATTTATATAGCAGCTATCAGGACCTCAGAATGCCCCAAAACACTTTACAGCCAATTAAGTACTTTTGAAGTGTAGTTACTGTTGTAATTAGGTCAAGTTTGTTTGATGGCTGGGCCATAGTCTCTTTGAAATTCTCATGTATGCTAGATTACAAACTGGTTAAAAATTCATCATCTGTAATTATTGGCCAATCAGGGAATCTCTGGAGAAGAAGACAGTTAATGTCTCAAAATCAACATCGGTGACATTAAAGTTTTTAGGCCTACAGGTACTACCCTATCTATTCATCTTTACTTCAGTGTTCAATAGCTTTCACTCAATATTATCTTTTCCATCTACAAATATCACATTGTCTGTGAGAGACTCTTTCCTCCAAAATTCTTGCAAATTATTAGACTGTGTATCAAATACATCTGAAGGAGACATTTTAAACTCTTTGGGAACTTAATTATTTTCAAAGTATTTGTACTATGAGTATCTTCCTGTGTTTTCCTAATTCTATGTAATGATCATATTTATAAATAAATCTGACTACAGTTTAAACCTGAAAATAATGAGCTGATAGTGTGGTATTTTCTGCCTTTCAGAATAGTAGAGAGAGCGTGATGTGTATCCCACATAGCCTCCAGTGTATTATCCCATAATTAAAGAGAAATTGTTAATCATGTGGTACACTATCTCATTCAGGGCAAGCGTAAGGGAGCAGGTTTTAGTGAATTGGACATTCCGTTTGCGAATGGAAACTACCTCTTTCTGTAAAAACTGTCTAAAAGTGTTGGGAGGATGCTCTAGTTGTTATAGTTACTACCCAATTTGATTAGAGCCAGCTAAGTTTGTTGAAAGTTTTTCTCTCCTTCCTTTCCTGAAGGTATTCATTTTGCAGAGGCATAGTTTCACAAGCACTTGTTGCCCTCCAGTACCTCGTGATTTATTCTTTATTATATGAGTCTAGACAATGTGTGTCAGCGTCACTTTTGGGTCTGATCTTACCCTCACCTGACATATGCACATGCATTCCTAACTCAAGGCACGTTGTTTTTCCCCATATCTCTAGCCAAACTTGTTTTGAGGAAGTAGTTTCTATATAAAGTATTCCACCATCCATATATTTAAAGAAGAAAAAGGCATTTCTTACCTTTTTGGGAGATCTCATGATTTTTATGGATTGTTTTTAAGCTCAGTCACTCACTACTTTTGATCTATGTCCCCCTTGAGCTCCTCTGGTGACATGAGTTACAAAGTTGATTTCAATGAGAGGCAGCACTTTGGACCTGCCTGGAGCCAATCTTGAATCACCTGAACTTGGGAAAATCATTACCAGCTGGGTGCTATACAGTGTGTAGTTAAAAGTGAGAGAGATTGTGGTGATTTGTTTTATAATGACAGAAGGGGAGGTCTCCTCCCTAGCCTTTCCTTCTCCATTAAATCACGATCTATGTTGTAAGCACTTACAAGTATAATTAAAGGATGTGCCATAGCATTACTCACTCTGAATGGAAGGTTACACTATTTCAAAAGACTGCTGGAGTATAGAAATGGGGGGTGGGGAAGGAAAGGCCTCAAAAAGGATTTGGATAGAAGTTGTACAGAGAGATAGTAAAGTGTTTTTTGATTAATTCCCGGAAAATAAATAAATGTTTTTCTTATCCAGTTCGTAAAAATAAAGAAATTTGGTTCCTGCATTTGCCGCAGTGACATAAATAAATAAATCTTCACAATTATATAAATAATTATATGCATCTAACTGCAGTTACATAAATAAAAAGAAATCTTTAATATATTTACATAATTTCTCCTTTCAAAAATACCTCAGATAATATTTATAAGTTCATGTTTTACCTTACTTTAATGTTTTTATGCAAAAAAAAACCTCAGTTTTTCTAATAGATTCTTAACTTTTGTGTTGGCAGGCCTTATCCATTGTTGGACACAGGAAAAAGAGTTTACAAACTGCAGGTCCTTGCCATGCTTTGTGAATGGCTATTATAGCTGTCATCATACAAAAAAATATCCTGGCATGCCATCCCCTCCCTCACACCCCACCTTCTTAAATGTTTAGGATTGTTCTTGAATGCAGAAGGCCGATAGACTTAAATAGATTCTGGGATTTATAGTGCACAGATTGCTTCCGTAAAGTAACACTGGTTACCCTAGACGGGCGGAAATGTATCGGCCGCCCCTTATACTCATTAACTTCCATGGAACTGAATATCGGATGGGTTGTATAAGAGGCGGCCCATGCGATTCTGCCCGTTTTGCAATACCACCCAAGTCAGACATCTACCCCGAAGTCTCCTATCTAGTTAATCCTCTTCATTTTACATCACAGTGATAGCTCTGGAAAACTGCATGAATTTGAGCCTGAGGCTTTTCAGACAGTAACAGGCCTCTGACTGCACAAAAGGTAACTGTACAGTTTAGTCATTTTCTTGTGGCGTTTCTACTTTTTAATGAATTTATTATGTTAGAAATCATATTTCTGTTACTTTACCCTTAGCTTAGTGAGAAAGCAAATTTACACTGCAATTACTTATCATGTTGTCATCAGTTAGGGAAAATCGAGGAGTACTGAACGGAGTCTAGCTGGAATGAATATATTGAAAGACTTAATTTTTATTTTGAAGCAATAAACTTACAATGGATGACAATAAAAGAGCAGTTTTGCTTACTATCTGCAGACCTGCAACGTACACATTGATCAAGAATCTGATTGCACCTGCTCAACTCAAAGACAAAACATATGGGGAGTTGGTTCAAGTGGTCAGAGGAACATAGGAACAGGAGTCGGCCATTAAACCCCTTGAGCGTGTTCCACCATTCACTTAGATTATGGCTGATTTGTACCTCAACTCCATTTAACGACTTTTGCTCCATATCCCTTGTTACCCTTATCTAACAAAAATCTATTGATCTCAGTCTTGAACATTTCAATTGACCCAGCATCCACGGCCTTTTGTAAGAGCGAGTTTCAGATTTGCACTATACTTTGTGTGAAAAAGTGCTTCCTGATTTCACTCCTAAATGGCTTAGCTCTAATTTTTAGATTATGCCCTCTTGTTCTGCATTTCCCCACCAGAGGAAATAGTTTCTCTGCCTCTATCCTATTAAGTGCCGTTATAATTTTAAACACCTTAATTAGATAACCCCTCAACCTTCTAAACTCAAGGGAATACAAGCCAAGTTTATGCAAACTGTCCTTATAATTTAACCCTTTAAGCCCTGGTATCATTCTGGTGAACCTATAACCTATATATGACTCCAGTCCCACACCAATATGGTTGACTCTGCCGGCTGATGTGGCCTAGCAAGCCACTCAGTTGTATCAAACTGCTACAGATGGTTCAAAAAGGCCCACCAACACTTTCTCAGGGCAACTAGAGATGGGCAATGAATGGTGGCCTTACCAGCGATGCTCACCCCCCAAGAATGAATTTTGAAAAATCTGCGATGTACCAGTTCCAAAGTCAATCTATCTTTCCTGAGGTTCGATGGCTAGAACTGAACACAGCACTGCAGATGGGGTCTGACCAAGGCTCTGTGCAACTGAAGCATCACTTTCTCACTCTTGAATTCCAACCCCCTTGATAAAGGCCAGCACTCCATTAGTCTTTTTGATTATTTTTTGCACCTCAGTACTAGTTTTTAGTGATTTGTGAACATGGACACCTAAATCCCTTTGTTTCTCCTCAGCTCCGGGTATCTTTTCTCTTTTTTTATTCATTCATGGGATGTGGGTGTCGCTGGCAAGGCCAGCACTTATTGCCCTTCCTTAATGCCCTTGAGAAGGTGGTGGTGAGCCGTCTTCTTGAACCGCTGCAGTCCGTTTGGTGAAGGTTCTCCCACAGTGCTGTTAGGAAGGGAGTTCCAGGATTTTGACCCAGCGACGATGAAGGAACGGCGATATATTTCCAAGCCAGGATGGTGTGTGACTTGGAGGGGCACATGCAGGTGGTGTTGTTCCCATGTGCCTGCTGCCCTTGTCCTTCTACGTGGTAGAGGTTGTGGGTTTGGGAGGTGCTGTCGAAGAAGCCTTGGCGAGTTGCTGAAGTGCATCCTGTGGATGGTACACACTGCAGCCACTGTGTGCCGGTGGTGAAGGGAATGAATGTTTAGGGTGGTGAATGGGGTGCCAATCAAGTGGGCTGCTTTGTCCTGGATGGTATCGAGCTTCTTGAGTGTTGTTGGAGGTGCACTCATCCAGGCACGTGGAGAATATTCTGGGACATACCGGGGCAATTTTCCACAGTGTCGGGTAGATGCCAGTGTTGTAGCTGTACTGGAACAATTTGGCTAGAGGTTCCCCATTAAGAATTTCCCCATTAAGAAACTATTCTGATTTGTCTTTCTCAGATCCAAAGTGGATAACATCACACTTCCCCACATTGCACTCATAGTTTTGCACATTCACTTAGTCCATGTCCCATTGCAATTTCCTGCTCCCATCCACACAACTTACTGTGCCTCCTAACTTAATGTCATCTGCAAACTTGGATATACAACTCTCTGTTCCTTCATCCAAGTCATTAATGGATATGATGAAAAGCTGAGGCCCTAGTACAGATCCCTGGGGAACACCATTTGTCACATCCCGCCAATCAGAGAATGAACCCTTTATCCCTACTTTCTGTCTTCTACCTCCCAACCAATTTCCAACCCAAGTCACAAGGTTACCTCCGGTACCATGCGGTCTCAATTTTGATAATCTCTTGTGCGGAACCTTATCAAATGCCTTCTGGAAGTCCATATGGTCAATATCCATAGACACTTCCTTATCCACCATGGTCAAAGAACATCTAAGCCCAAAGCCATTTGTTATTGTGGAACGGTTCAAGCTTAACTAGAGGAGACAAAAAATATTTGAGTTTATGGTCGAACTAAAGAAACTGTCCAAGACATGTGACTTTTGAGGGTTTTTCAACAACACAATAAGAGACCGCTTTGTATGCCAAGAGTACAAGTCCTTATTCAGTCCGGAACTTGGTACAACAAAGACTGTCCAAATGGACCTTAATGTGAAGGAAGAGGTGAAACCAACATTTTTAAAGCCCAGATTGGTGCCCAATGATCTAAAGGAAAGAATATCAGTGGAATTAGACAAACTGGAGCATGAGGGCATAATCAAGAATATTGACCACAGTGACTGGGCAAGCCTGTTGGTGGCATACCATCATCAGGTTTTACTGTGGTAAAAGAATTTGTGGTGACTATTGTATAGGATTGAACCCTAGGTTGGAAGTCCCTGCCCAGGGCTGGTGAGTTGTTCACCAATCTCAGAAGTGGCCAACAATTTTCTAAATTAGATCTTTCCCAGGCTTACTTGCAATTGGAGAAAGTTGGGATTTGGCAACAAAAAATACGCATCAAAAACTTTATTGTTACAAAAGGCTGAATTTTTGTATTGCATGTGCTCCAGTCATATTTCAGAAAACCATGGAAACAATTTTAGCTGGTCTCCAAGTAACTCACTGCATCTTGAATGGTCTCTGGTTACTGGAAGATTAGAGGAAGAACATCTGTGAAATCTTGAAGCAGTTTTCAAGCATTTACAAGAATATGATCTCCGTCTAAAGAAGTCCAAATGCCGGCAGTTACAAATCTCCATAGAGTACATTTCTTTTATTGTTAACAAGTTTGATATTCAAGCATGAAATAAGGTTGAAGCAATGACCTCTGCACCTGCTCCAACTAATGTGGAAGAGTTGTGATCATTTTTGGGTCTAGTCAATTATACCGAAGCTTTGTTCTAATGATATTTGTTTGCCCGATGTGGATATCCTGTACAGCTGGTCTCTGACAATGGACTACCTTTTCCGTCATATGATTTTTCTCAATTTGTGAATAGGAATGGAGTGTCTCATATTACTTCTCCACCTGGACACCTGCAATCAAATGGGGAAATTAAGAGGGTTACATGTGTATTACAGTTTGGGTTCCGCCAGGACCACTCGGCTCCAGACCTCATTACAGCCTTGGTCCAAACATGGACAGAAGAGCTGAATTCCAGAGGTGAGGTGAGTGACTGCCCTTGACATCAAGGCAGCATTTGACCGAGTGTAGCACCAAGGACCCCTTGTAAAATTGAAGTCAATGGGAATCAGGGGGAAAACTCTCCAGTGGCTGGAGTCATACCTAGCACAAAGGAAGATGGTAGTGGTTGTTGGAGGCCAATCATCTCAGCCCCAGGGCATTGCTGCAGGAGTTCCTCAGGGCAGTGTCCTAGGCCCAACCATCTTCAGCTGCTTCGTCAATGACCTTCCCTCCATCATAAGGTCAGAAATGGAGATGTTCGCTGATGATTGCACAGTGTTCAGTTCCATTCACAACCCCTCAAATAATGAAGCAGTTCGAGCCCGCATGCAGCAAGACCTGGACAACATCCAGGCTTGGGCTCATAAGTGGCAAGTAACATTCGCGCCAGACAAGTGCCAGGCAATGACCATCTCCAACAAAAGAGAGTCTAACCACCTCCCCTTGACATTCAACGGCATTCCCATCACCTAATCCCTCACCATCAACATCCTGGGGGTCACCATTGACCAGAAACTTAACTGGACCAGCCATATAAATACTGTGGCTACAAGAGCAGGTGAGAGGCTGGGTATTCTGCGGTGAATGACCCACCTCCTGACTCCCCAAAGCCTTTCCACCACCTACAAGGCACAAATCAGGAGTGTGATGGAATACTCTCCACTTGCCTGGGTGAGTGCAGCTCCAACAACACTCAAGAAGCTCGACACCATCCAGGACAAAGCAACCCGCTTGATTGGCACCCCATCCACCACCCTAAACATTCACTCCCTTCACCAACGGCGTGCAGTGGCTGCAGTGTGTACCATCCACAGGATGCATTGCAGCAATTCGCCAAGGCTTCTTCGACAGCACTTCTCAAACCCGCGACCTTTACCACCTAGAAGGCCAAGAGCAGCAGGCACATGGGAACAACACCACCTGCACGTTCCCCTTCAAGTCACACACCATCCCGACTTGGAAATATATCGCCGTTCCATCATTGTCGCTGGGTCAAAATCCTGGAACTCCCTACCTAACAGCACTGTGGGAGAACATTCACCACACGGACTGCAGCGGTTCAAGAAGGCGGCTCACCACTACCTTCTCAAGGGCAATTAAGGATGGGCAATAAATGCTGGCCTCGCCAGCGACGCCCACCACCCATGAACGAAAAAAAAATTCAAAACTTCTTTCAGGAAGCTGTTACAAGATCTTGGCACCATGCATCAGAAATTAGCTCTATTTATCTTGAGTTATCTTATGATGCCTCATACCGTTAAAGGTATGATACCTTCTACGTTATTCACCTCAGTGAGAGTCAACACCTGTGTAACCCATACCCCAGTAAGAGTCAGTGCCTGTGGAACCCATACCTCAGTGAGAGTCAACACCCGTGTAGCCCGTACCCCAGTAAGAGTCAGTGCCTGTGGAACCCATACCTCAGTGAGAGTCAACACCCGCGTAGCCCGTACCCCAGTAAGAGTCAGTGCCTTTGGAACTGAACCCTAAAGAGAGTTGGCGTCTGTGGAACCATACCCTTGTGAGATTAAACACCTTCAGGAGAGGAGGGTAAACCTGGGAAAAAAGAAGGATTACCTCGCAGAATGTGCATTTTGGTATAACTCGGGAACAATTCCACTGGAAGGAAGTTATATCTCATTTTGATATTTTTAAATCTGACTTGGAATGATCAGTACCAAGAAGAAAACTCCATAATGCTGGATTGCCAACTCTGAAGCAATATGATGTGGGAGAAAGAATATTTGCCCAGAAATTGCTCGGAGCAGTGAACCAAAAGTGCTTGCTGCTCCATAGATTTGCACTAACCCGCTAACTTACCGCGGTCTTTACTGGGTGCACTTCCTCTAATAGGAAGCAGAGAAGAGCACAGCGTTAGTTCCAGCGAAACTCGGACCCATGGGAGAATCGAGAGGATCTCCCCTCGACCAATCAGATTGCAGCATTTTTGACGCACTGCAAAACTGTCCCTGCAGGCTTGGAACGTTAAATCCAGGAAGCGAAAGGTGCAGCATTAAAATCATTGCAAAAAACAGTTATAGACAGTGAAAGAAGAGAGGGTAAGAAATAATCAAATTAAATAAAAGAGACAGAAGGGAAAAGTTAAAAAAAATTCTTAATTTTTAAATTTTTTTTTTAATGACCAAAAACTATTAAAATAAGGAATAATGAGAGTCCACATTTTTAAAAGTTATTTTTTAGTTATTTAGCAGTCATTAAGACCTGGTAATTTTAGGCGTTCCTGTTTTGCGGCGATATTAGTTACTTTCCAGCTGTGCAGGTGAGCAAGGTGGCACTGGTTCAATAATTTCTCTGACTGTAGCCGACGATATACCTTTAATTCGAAGCTGTCATGTCGCCAGCAAACCAGTAGGAGCAAGTTCCGGATTTCCGCGTTTCACTGCACATGTGCGAATGCCGGAACTTGCTCCTTGATTTCACCACTAACAACGATGAGCACTGTTTAGCCCATTGTTCTTTTCCAAGCAATTTCTGCCCCATTTTGTCTTGATTTACATTGAGTTACATTGAAACTACAGCACAGAAACAGGTCATTCGGCCCAACTGGTCTATGCTGGCGTTTATGCTCCATACGAGCCTCCTCCCTCCCAACTTCATCTAACCCTATCAGTTCCACTGTCCCTATCAGGCTACCCTTCTATTCCTTTCTCCCTCATGTGCTTGTCCAGCTTCCCCTTTCTGTGAGAACGTGAATAAATGGAATGCTGACTTTATTGTGCAGAAGATTGGAGCTGTTACATTTTTTGTTTTGGTGAATGGTTTGCTGTGGAAGTGTCAAAAGGATCAATGCACCGATCTACTGTCTTTTGATGTACCAAATGATGACATGAGTGTGGCCTACCACCTATGCCTACTTCACCAAAAAGAGTAGCTGTTACACCTCCTCAGAAAGCTTCATATGTTTCACTTATTTCCATGCATAATGGTCCAAACATCTCCCAGGATGTTGTTCGTGCTTCTGATTCTAGAGTAAACTCTCTGAGATGGCCTCTGAAAAAAGTTATAAAACCTAATGGTGTTGAAACCAAGCCTGAAAATTTACCATCTACTGCTCCTGTTACTAGTCCCAACTCACCCATTAGCAAACCCACTTGAAGATATCTTCAAAGGTCAAGGAAACCTCTAAATCCTTTGGATTTGTAGGTGGTTATGAGTGTAGTGGTTTTCTTTAAGATTCTGGTGTTGGCATAACCCACGTTTCTTATGAATTACCAGCTCTGTTGTATTTTTGGATAACCTCATCGTACGACATCATTGCTGAATTTCTTTTCTTGTTTTTTTAGCTGTTAACCAGGCTCATTCTTGGTGATGATTTTTACTATTTTTCTACCATGGTGCACACTCCTTGTAGTTTTGTTCGCAATGGTAGAAGGATAGTAAAGCATATGTATATAATTTTGGTCACACTCCCATGCCATTATGCATAGGGCGATGGCATGTATTGTACTTGAATATCATTAATTGAACACTAGAGGGCCCCTGATGGGAGCAAGTTTTAAAAAAAACTCCGGGGTCTCCTCGGTATCAGTTAATAATATCCAGAAAGGAATGTTCCCGAATGAACTGAATAAACCAGCCGTTAATTAATGTTTAATGGACATAACAGGTGACATCACTGGAAAACCTGTAAGGCTAACTAAGCCAGCACAACACCCATTCTTAATTACATGTGAATCCATAACACCCAGTCATAATTACATAACCACATGTGTTTAATCTTCTCTATTTGAATGAATAGGAAAGTTAATGTTTATTATTACTAATTTTTGAAGCATGGTAAAGCATATACAGAGTGCACAGGGAGAATCAGAAAAAATACATTTATGTAATAAATAATAATGACAGCTCAATTTATTGTTCAAAATGTAATGTGCATAATGGATTAAATATGAAAGGTTTATGGTTTTGTAAATGCCTCCTCATAATTTGATTAATGAGAACAGATATACTAAGTTGTAATGGAACAGATCAATAATTGCTCACACTCAATAGTGAGATGTTTAAATCTGCTCTGAAGTAATCGAAGTTCAGGCTGTATAATGTAGTGGATGTCAAGCATAATTGAAACATTATGTAGAAAGAAACAAACACGTATTTTGGATTATTTAACACCTTTATTTAGAATGGAAAGGGGGATATTAAATTAGTGTCTATTTCATGGGGCCTCTCCAATTCATATTTCAAATAACTAAATATTATCAAACTTCCCTAATGCCCCAGTGTGGTGTTGAGCCACAAGTTGAGTTAGCTGATCTCAGCCTGTGTGGCAGTCAAGTTTTAAAATGGTGCACCTGGACTTTCGAAGAGAAAAGTCAACGATGATACCTACTCCTTATTGGTATCCAATGACCTGAGCTGCAAAGTGGGTTCACGTGTATGTCAGGTGAGTGCAGCATTAAGCTTGGCTGTGATGCCTTCACCACACTCTCCTCCCTCCCCCCCCCTCTCCCACCGCCCCAGATCAAATAGTCTGCCGACACTCATTGCTAAGGTTCATGCATGAAATCCGATCCTGTGGGTGAGGTACTGGTGTATTGCCACATGGGACCTTACCTCAGCATGAGTCAGAGGGGAAGAAATGTAGCAAAAAAGAGAAAAAAATAAATATGATCACTTCACAAAGCATAGTTGCCCTAAAGACCCCAAATTTTGGAACTATGTCATAAGCTTCAGTTCTAAGAAATATAACTATTAAGGATTCCACCTAAATGCCGATCTATTTTTTTTTCTATTTAAATTTTAATAAAAATTACAGAAATGTGTAATAAGTAAATATAAGTAGTGGCAAAAAGCCCATTTTTTTGTCGTACACTGCTGCCTGATTTACTACAGTTTAAGAGTAGAAATGACTGGTGCCAGTGTTACTGCAGGAATGCTTAACATGCTCAAGTCAAATTCCCCTGTCTGTTATTTTAATGGAATTGTTAATCTCATTAAAATAAATGGGTTAATGCCTCCAATAATATTGCATACAAAGGAATGTCATGTGAACATTTGCCCGCTAATGTGGCAGCCATTTCTAGCTCTGGGGTGGCCGATTTTAACCCTACCCGCCTGGCAGAAGGGTGGGCAGTTAAAATCCCGCAGGTCACTTACCCACCCTGGAGCCGCTGGGAGCTATGTCGAAAGCCAGTGGGGTCCTTTTTAACACCCTCCAACATTTAACTACACGTTTTTCTAAGCTGCCTGAGTGGGAAGCTACAGTGAGTTCTCGCCAGGCCAACCTGCCAAGGAAGTGGATTGGGGCAGAAAAGGCTTAAGTAGGTAAGTTTTTATTTTTCTTCACTTTCCTTGTGGAGCAGAAGTAGCAGAAAAAGCTCCTCCAAGCCCCACAGGGAAGGCTTAGGCCCACCCTTATGCAATCTTGCCACCTCCTCCCCCTGCCCCCCGATTGCGGGACCCTTGCGAGACAGGACAGCAGCCAAATCCACCACTTACCTGGTTGCAGCCGGCGGAACTCTGAGCCACAAGATTTTTCGCTGCTTCCTGCCAACTTCGTTCCCGGAATGGGTGATCAGTGGCATTTAAATAAGGCCCGGGAGTTAAAATACGCCGGGCTTCATTTTTGGAGCAGCAGGTGAGTTTCTAACTCACACCACTGCTCGCCCGCCCAAAATTAGCCTGCAGTTAAAATCGGGGCCTTCGAGTCTTAACTAAGTTGCATAGTAAAAATTTGACATCTTTTTGTGTTTGAAATATTGTGAAAGCTTGTGTCGTAAAATCGTGATTGATTAGCTGCTACCTCAGTTGCGCTTCGTGGATGAAGATATATATCTTAAAAATAAAGACAGCAGTACAACCTCACAGTAGGTTTGGATGTTCAGGAGATATTTCATTCAAATGCCGTACAACACTTCATTCTGATCACATTAACAACCTTAACTACCTCGGAATCAGGAAAGGTAAAAAGTTAAGTGGACAATTAAGAGATAGAACTTTTAATAGAGGTGGCACAGTGCAGTGAAGCAATAATACATGGTGCAGATGGATGGAGGGACATAGGTTTGATAGTCACATAACCCTGTTATAGGGAAACCCTAAACATGGGCCTCCTCCTTTAAGGGGATGTCCATTTGCACTTCAGTCAAAGCCAATAATCCAGGGTTCCAAAGAGCCATTCACAATTACCTACTTGGGTACATTCAATTTTAACTAACAAGAAAAGTGAATATGAGCAGCTGACAGAACAGAACAAGCAAATGTAAAAGACACCTTTAATATTAGCGGCACACTGATAGAGGATGTTTCTCCTGTGCTATAAACTGAACAGTTTTTGTTATTTTCTCCCTCACAATCCCCCTGCCTCCTCCACCACCCCTCCCACCCCGCCCCCGTAGCTGGTTGAGAAAAGAAAAAGGTTAATGCTGTGTGTCGATTTTAACCCCCAGATGATTTCAGGCAGGCAGGATCAGAGTGAGTGCAAAACGCACTTTCAGGCCTAAGTTTGAGGCCCAGGTTATTTTAAATCCTCATCTGCATGCCGTCGGTCAGCTGCCCACCCGAAATGGGCGGAAAGGAGCAGCTGGCTGGTAGATGGGAGCAGAAGTTCAGGTAGCCGAAGGCCGCTGGCTGGCATCAAAGGAAGGCTTGCCGACAAGCAAGTAAGTTGAAGGGAGGGAGTTTCAGGAGGTTCTCATGGGAAGTCTCCTCCTGGCTTAATAAAGGAAAGTTTTCCACTTACCTTGGAAAGCTTCCTCGTCCTCCAGACAGCTGCCTACCTATCTTCACCTTGCGGGAAAGCTGCAGAGACATCCCCATTTTAAGTGCTGCCGGGGTACCTTTGATGTAATGGGACCTGATTTGCATCCATTTTTAAGGCTCCCACCTTAGGAACATAACCGCAGTGATCAGTTAAAATGGCGGCCAATGAGATTCCAGCATGAATGGGGCAGTATGGCTGAATGCTCCATGTTATAGACCCCCTCGCCCCCACTCCCCACCCCCCCTACCCTGCCCTATTCCTGTTGGGCAAGGTAGGTTAAAATTCCCCCCAGTATGCTCCTGGAAGGTTTCTGCAGTGAAAGAGGTAATGTTAGACATATGCTTCTGAACAACATATGTCCTTAGGAGAAGTTTGAAAAATACCTGCTGTCTCTTCTTTTTATGAGTGAATCATAAATGCAATATGTTAATTGTTTCTTGTTGATTCTCTAAATACAAAACACTGAGGTAATGTTACTTGTTTTGTCTGTTTTGCCAGAAGTTGTTCAGGCAGTCCCAATGTTTGTAGCAGTGTGTGTGATGGCCATTATTTCAATGCGATGGAAATGTGCATTCTCTAACATTACACCTCTGTACTTGTGAATGGCAGAAAGCCACCTTTGATATAACATATCTGCTTACTGTTTACCTGAATTAAGACTAAAAATAAATGTTTCTTGAGGGGAAAAAAGACTAATCACCATCGAAAGTTCATTTCAAAGCCTGACATTGAATGGATAAGAGTAAAATTTTACAGGCAAGTAAATAAAAATTGAATGGAATTTTTGCCATTCCTCCATCCTCCAATACAGCTACAATATCTTGCACTTCATAACAAAGATGGCACGGGTAGAACAGGATAGTTTTTAACAAGATCTGTTTCGAGGTGGTTTCTGATAAATACAGGCCCACCGATGGGACATTTCCCAATTCATTCTCATACACAGAGCTGTGAAATTGTAAAATCAAATAAATTCTTAGTGAAGATTTTTCTTTTGATCTCAGAAGACTTTTTGTTTCTGCTCTTTGCTGGGGAGATGAATAACTCTGTGTCCTATAACAGAAACCGCAGAAGACAGTCACATATGCATTCCGTCTAATTTAAAATAAGGGCCAGCCCTAGAAACCATGCAATGACAAAATGTGTACATGCTGGTTGTTAAGCATATGTGCTTTTATTTCTCTTGGTTGCTTGGCAACTGAAACGATTTTCCAAATAAATTTTGATTCTGCCAAAATCTCTCTAAATACACAGGACCAAAGACATTTTAGAAACAGGCCACTTTTCCCTTACGTCTTTTTTTCTCTCAAAAATATAGGTTACAAAAAAAATGCTGCATTTTCAATAACAGCTGATATAAAAAGTTGTTTTCAGGTTGCCCATTCTCTGTGGAAAAAGTCTTAGCATCTACCAGACAGAAAACGAATAAGATATAAAAAAAATATTAATTTTTGAAAAGACATGCACCAAGTAGAAGAAAAAGGTTATGTCACCTTCACCCAAGCACTACTGTCATTTGTATGCTATCAGCTCATTAAAATCACATTAGGCTACTCCAAGGGGCTCAAAGAGCTATTAGTGCACCTAAAATGGCATGACAAAATCTCAATTCACTTTAAAAAACATTGCAATGCGACATTTTGTATTTCATCACTGAATTATTACAGTCTCTGATGCATTATACAAGGAAGGTAATGGAAACAGGAGTACCTCAGAGAATGCAGCCTATTTCTTTTTTCTGATCCCAGGAGAACCGAGGCAAACTTTTGAGAAACTAGGCCAAAAAGGCAGCATTAACAATTTAACCCTAGCAGCTTTTTGATAGACTTTTGTGATCCCACAGTTATGAAATTCTGTGGTCACTTAATAGCAAACCATAATCTAGTATTAATTCAATGTCTGTGGCAAGACTGGAATCCCTGCTGCTGCTGCTTTTCCTGAATTTTTGAAGCTGCTTTGCAACATATAATCTTTTGAGAAGTAAGTAGTTTATTTGCCATACATTACATATTCATTCAAGAGTTCTCCCACAATGAAATTATCAGGTTTTTAAAGATTTGTGGCAGCCAGATAATTTCTCAGTCATAAAATTTTACTCAAATGCAAATTATTTTTTTAATATATCCTTTTTATTATATATATATATATATATATATATATATATATAATATACCCACAGTGTTGAATGGCTCCACATGTACTCCTTGGCTACAGATGTGCATGAAATCTTTTGCTGTCTGTGTAATAGTCATCTACTGATCTATGCTCAGGCTTTTACGGTAGTCCTTGGACACATAAGAATAACTAGCAAACCTAAGCAAACATTCCTTGGAAACTGTATCTTTTTATTGCAATCAGCTTATAGGGCACATTGATCCACAACATAACACACAGAATTTCTGGAGAATTTAACTGGTCGGAACACAATTCTCAGTCTACCTTATAAGGACATACTTAGGTATGTTTTTTATTCCGTTAATCTGCTTTCTTAAATTTCATACTATGCTTTAACATATTCAATTACTCAGACTAGTTAATAACTGTATTAAATTTCCATTCAAGTGGAGTTACGTTTCTTTTGGAATGTGTACTTTGAACAGATTTTCAACAACAAGGATTGAGCTCCAAGTGACTAAAGCAGTTACATAAAGTAACATAATCCCTTTTACTAGGGAGAAACAGGAGTCAGTCTAGATCAGTTCCTCTTCAATTAGCTCACTTGAATTCAATTGTTAACATACGAATATATGAAAATATTGACAGGCAAAGACTAACTGGTCCATCTACACTGTCCCATACAGTCCTGATGCCATATGCATCATAACACAGACACTCTCCACCTGCCATTTTATCTCCTTGGAGAGGGGAAATACCAGATAAAACCCTGGCCAATTGGCGAAAAAAAATCTGGAAAATTCCTCTGCGATCCCTTTAGGTGATCAAAAATAGTCAAGGAGACCACATTGACCCTGGTTTATATTACAGGATACCTACCTCTTGTACGAGGTGATCTCCGACTCAGCCAGAAACCATTCCAGCTTTCTCTTGAGGATATAGAGTGAATCAGCATTCACCGCACGAGCCAGCAACCTGTTCTACAGGTCTACTATTCTCTCAGAAAACAACAATCGCTTCAAAATTCAACTTAGTTCTGCCCTTATATAACTTGTAAGCGTTCCCCCGGTCCTCTCTAACCTATCCAGTTGAAATAATTTGTCCACGTAAACATAATCTAGTCCCTTCATTATTTTATGAATCTCAATCAAATCACCCTTGAGTCTACGCTTCTCTAAAGTATACAGATCCAGTTCTACAAGCCTATCTGGGTAGGTAAGGTATTGGAAATTGGGAACCAATCTTGTGGCCCTTCTCTGCAACCTTTCCAAAGCCTCAATATCCGCCACCATGTAAGGGGACCAAAATTGGACACAATATTCTAAATAAGACCTAATGAAGGTCTTGCACAAGATCAAAATGGTGTGTTTTGTTTTGTAGTGAATTGCTCTGTGAATACAGCCTAGTAATATGCTTGCTTTAGATATAACTTCACGGTATTGGTCATGAACATTTAGAAAGTGATGCACTATAACACCCAGATCTTTTCCTTTCACCACTAGCTTCAATTCTGTTCTCTGTAGAGTAGACCTGTCCATGTGCACAATGCTACACATTCTAAGTTAAACATAATTTGCCAAACACTAGCCCATTCCCCAACACACCGAAATCTGTTTGCAGTAGTTTAGCATCCTAACACTCTCACATAGCCATGTATCATCCACAAAATTGCGGATCATTCCCCTAACACCTACATCTAGGTTATTAATGAAGATACTAAAGAGCAAAGGCTCTAACACTGAGCCCTGTGGGACACCAGTGGTAACCAGTGTCCAAGCGGATCCAAATTCATTGACAACAGTTTTCTGCCGATGGGCATTCAGCCAATTCTTAATCCATCACAGTAGATTACCACTAATTCCACAAGATTCAGTATTGTACAGTAGCCTCTTGTGAACCTAGAAGGTAAAGCAAGCAGGTTAAATTGGGATGAATGTGCTTTTTAAGCTTATTCAAAGAGTACTGGAAATGTAATTTTGTTTAATTTCTTAAAGAGTTGGGAAAGTCTAGGGAAGTATTTTTGTTCAAAGTGCACTCCCCCAATTATCCAGAATTACATTATTTGACGTTTGTCATCTTGGAGACCCTCATGTTAGGACTTTGTCACTGTTAGGCTGCTCCAATGATGTCACTGATTGGGACTGTGTCTATGTGTCCCAAATGGGGAGACCACTACTTTGTATTAGTTTGATGCCACATGACCCTGGAAATCACACCACCTGCTGGGAAATATGCATCCTCAGCCTATAGCATGGATTCTCGGTGTCAAATAGCTTTGAAGATACAGCCATTATTTTTTTCCTACAGATCCACTTTGGAGCACAAGGAGTCATTCACTATCAATGATGTCACCAGACTGGCCTAACAAAGAAGAGACATTTCCACAAATACATAACAAAATACTGGTGAGTGTGTCCTTTTGCTAGTACTCCCCCTAGGCTTTCCTTCCCTTTTAAACCTGTTGTGTTCTACTGTACAACATTAGAATTAAAAAGCTACAAAATACAACTTTTGCACATGCAATATGGCGTGAAGTATACACTCATTCTGAAAAATGACAACAGGAATTTAGGGTCCCAAAAGTCAAGATAGAATTATTATTTTAGTCCTTCACTATAACAGACTGATATATGAGCTCTGATATTCGCACAAATGAGCATATTTTTATCTCCTTCAAGAAAAGCAACTCCACATGAAACACCCTCTAATATTCTCATCACTATGACATGTTTTTTGTATGGCTGACAAAGGCAGTGTTGTACAGAGCACCTACTGTAACTTGATTGACAGTTTTGATATGGAAATTTCCAATGGACGGGGCTGGTCTATCATTCTTCCCTTCTAGGTCATTTCACTTTTGTTTTTATTTCAGATAAGCTTTTAGTATATTTAAGTAAAGCGCAATCATATTGTACATATTTCCCCTAACTATTTATGAAAACATAAGCCTAGAAATGATGCTGTGCGATATTGTACGAATATCTAATGCATTCACATCAAATTACTCTGTTTCTTATTTTAATGGAAGCATTAATCTATTTATTTTAAATGGGTTACCAATGGTAATAAAATAATGGACAAAGGAATTTGATATGGATGTGTTAATCGGCCATAAGATAATAATGCACAGTGCAATCTCCAAATTCTAATTTTTTCATTCCCTTTTTAGCTTCCTGATTACCATGTGCCTGACTCAGAGGACAGGTAAATGACCTGCTTCCGCGATTGTACTCTTTCTGTTCTTCATCTGATTACCGGAAGGTGCACAAGAGCTAACCCCTGATTTGACTTTTCCCTTTCCCTTCTGGAAAAACACAATGGTGGGGGCAATTTTGGGGGAAAGGGCTGGAATGCATTGTCTGAGGAAGGCAGCTGGCCAGGATTGGTTAATGCAGATTTAGATGGACAAATTTTCTGGAGTTTTGCTTGATTATCTGTGAAGGTCGGAGAATTTTTAAGCGTTTAGCTTTAGCTTTAGCTTGGAAAATTAAACAAGTCGGGTAGAGTCCATACAAGATTAGATTATATATGGCATGAAGAAGAATGTGTTTGATAGGTCAAATGGCTTTTTTTCTGTTGTTAGAACTCACTTACACTTTGCACATCCTTTGATAACCCAGTTGAATTTCACCGCATGAGAAATCACGGCCTGAAACATAGTATAGTGTACATTAGGTAAAGCTTCATGCCGTCTACACATTCAGTCTTAGAATTAGGGATGAACCAAATTTACAAGTTGGTGTTTTCTCATGGTTTTTTTTTAGTATATTTTAATCATACAGAAGTAAACATTAACCCAGATATCCCAGAATGACAGTGCACATAAATTTGGATCAAAAGTTAATTTGATCTAATTTTAACTAACTACCTCCATATAACTTGTATATAACTGGAGCTACAATACAAGTTATCGGCCATAAATGATGACTCAATTCATGAGCTTATACCATTAGCATTAGAGATATCAATGTTTGATGTGATCCGCAGTCCAAATGAATAATAACCCAATGAGTATTACTTGGCATGACTGTTCTCAGAATATTAAAACTAATATTCTTCCTGATACTCCATAGTCTGCGTAATTCTCTTATTGAAAATATAGACTGAATTCATCACTTCCTGTTGCATTAAAATAATGAATATGTTGTGACTTGTAGCCGTAAGCATAGAGGATTTAGCTTCCATACTAAGGATATATTAAAGAAAAAGCCATTCGGCCTATCAAACACACTCTTTCTGCAGACAGGCAGGACTGTCATTCAAATGCTTTTCTTCTCAATGGGTATTTCACTAGCTTTCAGTATTTTTAGTACAATGAGGAAGCAAAGCATCATTCAATGTGAAAAGAAAAGGTTGATGAACCCATTAGTTTTGCAAATAGCAGCACCCAGAAACAACTCCGTATAGGCTGAAAGACGTAATATGGCAGCGGTATGGTGTAAGTGTCAAGGGAATCTATCAGGGAGATAAATTAGTTAAATGTGAATGTAAAAAGTGAAATATATTCATAAGGAATAAAGCGCACTAACATTTTAAATGGTAGAGGTTGTCTAGCTGCTGACATCCAAAAGAGCTGCAAAGAAAACACAGAGAATGGCTTGCTTCCAGAAGAGATGGGCAAACTCAAACCAGGCAACCAATTTTGGATCCAACTGTTATTTTTTTATTGGTTCCAGGAGTCAAACATAGAATTTGCAAATGAGTCTGTGTTAAATAAAATGCAAATCTCAGTGTTTGCAATTTATAGCTGAAGCAATTCTGGGGCTTGTTCTGAGCTCTCTCACACACTTCTTCCCTACTATGCAAAACAGGCATGAAACAACAGAATCAAAATTGTGATTGACGTGGAGAATAACCATTCATGTGTGGGAGTGAGCGTCATTCAAATTTATTGCTCCAATCCAATGCCAGTGAATTGGCAGGCCACCCACAGGAAATTACAGTAGACCCAAAGAGTAATTGCAACTGGCTGCAAAGTGGTTCCACAGTTAGTTTTAGAGCTAAAGCTGGTATTAATTTGGCTGCAGTCAAGATGCAGTTTGCCTGTGCCAGTAAAACATATTTTCTGCAGTTTTCTTAATTTGCAACAGCACTGTTCATGATGGTGGTTGACTGCATTGGTTATCATTTTATTTCTGTTCCAGATTATTATTGGTTTAAGCTTTACCTTCAATATCAGATCTTTTATCTCACTTCAACATCCCTAAGAAGATATTGCATTGTACAATGCCTTACCCTTCCCTTATTGAGCCATGAAATTGTTATCTGTACTTAAAAACCCTAAAAATGTGTGCTACTTATCAGCAAGAGTAGAAGGTAATCTTACAGTAATACTCTCACAAGCAGGCAGCATATCCATCCAGCCCCCTCCCCCCACTCCCCCCACCCAAGGAAAGTTAAAGGGACACTATAAACCAGGCGGAATCCTGGGAGAATCAGGCTCTGTCCCAGATTCCTGATGCCCCACCCTTTCTGGAAGGATATCTTCTTTTCCACCCTCCCTGAACCCAGGAACTTTGGTACCCTTGCATCCTATTTTCACCAAGATACCAAGGTAAATGAGATGGAAAATCTCACAATTTTATATGAATATCCAATTTTAATCTGATTCTAATATTCACTTCAGAGGAGCTGTTATTCTGTAGAATCTGAGCAAAAGTTTAGGTCTGAATGTTGAAATATATGAGAAAACCCATTAAAAACACCAGCTTGGAGCTTGGATCCATCTTTAATTCTAACACTGATTTGGGTAGTGTTATGATTTATGTATAAATGCAAAAGAACAAATAAACAAAAACAACGGATAAATGGTTAACTGAAAAGGGGAAAATTCAGGAAGCACTGTACCATCATTTGAGTAAAGAGTCAAGTTTACATAGGAACATAGATGGAAAAAGACCAGGGTCCATCTAGTTTGCCTTCTACCATCCTGGTAGTTATATGATACAATGGTAATGGAGTAACAACTAATCATAGCAATTAATCTCTCTCAATTAGTCTACAATAGACCCAGAAATGACATGAGGAAAACCCCAGTGGTGCAGAGCTTTCCAAAGTCACCTTTTTCCTCCCAAGCATACTACACTTACCACATATCATGTCTCGAATTACTCATATACTCTATCCCAAGATGTTATTTTCTGAAAGAAATCTATCTAATTTGCATTTGAGGCTTCCATCGCCTCTCTAGGGAGTCTGATCCATAGATTGACCACTCACTCAAATTATTTCCGCAGATTAGTTTTGAATTTGCCCCAGTCAAGCGCAGGCTGTGTCCTCTGGTTCTACTGTTCTGGACAAGGTGAAATAGCTTGTCATGGTCTACATTATCTAGTCCCTTTAGAATCCTAAAAACAACAATCATATCACCTCTCAACCTTCTCTTTTCCAGTGAGAACATTCTCAAATTACATAATCGCTCCTCATAACCCAATCCTTCCATCCCCTCAATCATTTTGGTTGCTCTCTTCTGTATTTTTTCAATAGCTGCAATATTGTTTTTGTACTGTGGTGACCAGAACTGTATACGGTATTATAAGTGCGATCGCACCAATGATTTATAAAGTGGCAGGATTACCTCACTATTTAGGCTCAATATTGGCCGATATTGACATCCCAATATCTGATTTGCTTTATTCACTGCCACCAAGCATTGTTTTGATAGCTTCAGTTTATTGTAAATCAGGACCCCCAGCCCTCTTTCATTTTCCATGCACATTATTTTCTTTCCATTTAAGTAATAGTATCTTCCTGAATGTTTTGTCCCTATGTGAAGCACTTTGCAGCTCTTTACATTGAATTGTATCTGCTACCTGTCCGCCCAATATCCAAGTATATTCAAATCCTCCTGCTTCCATCATAGCAGTTGACCTGGCTGTGCTGAATGAGAATCTTAACTCCTGTGTCTCAATATGCTCCATTCGCTTCATCCAACTGTGTTCAAATTTGATAATGAGGAGGGAGTCAAGGCATACCATGAGGAAGTTTGACTAAGAAGCTACAAGAACCCTCTGAACATTGTGCAGTTATTTTCTTAAAGGTGCATCTTAATCTAAATCACCCAGACCAACAATAAATTCCATTTATAGAGTACCTTTAATATAACAAATGTCCCAAAGTGCTCAACAGATGATCAACTGAAACTTTAATTATTTTTCTGTATAAATATGAATTGTTTCAATCAAATTCAAAAAATGCATTATTATTTGTCCTTAAGTGGAAGTAAAGTGTTATTTTTAAAGCTCGGTGATTGTTTTAATGGAGGTAAATCTCTCTCAGACAAAAAAAGTAAGATTATATCACAAAGTAATGTTATGTTGAATGAAAGAAAAATAAATCATTACATGCTAAATGACAAAGTTACTTTTTTGTTTAAAAGCACAATGTCACATTGGTTACCTAGTGTATAAAGTGGCTGATTAGCAGAATAAATTAAAAATGCCAGTGTAACCCTAGACAGAAGGACACACAGGAAAAAGGAGGAATGGCCTTTGATGAAGGGGATCTGCCAGATAGGACACGTTTGTGGCTTTAGGCAGGAAAGTCCTGCTGGCTTCATTTGAGTCAAGGATCCTTCTTTCCACCGGGAACCATTCAAACATGGACTGTGTGCCATTAACTATGGTATTTATTAGGTTAAAAATGAAGATGCTGCAAAAGGGTTCATACAAATGAAGGTGCCACCGTAGGGATTGCGTGGAACATATTTGTTGGTAGCTGATGTGGTATTTATTACTGCTGCTTTAATGTACAGTGAATTAAACTTTAAAGCATTACCTTCAGGTAGGCTGGACACATCTGAAGAGAAATGGCCATTAATGCACTGAGAAAACCTGCAGTCCCCAGTGACTGGAGAATGTCATGTTGTCAGTCAGCCATACCTCTACCTCTGTAACAAATCAACAACGCATTGCCTTTACCCAAAACTCAAATGATATTTACTGTATTTAATGAATATCACACAAGAAACAACAATTGGAATTTTGTTTTTACCTCTAAACTGAGGTTCTCTAAAAGGGGAGAAGCTCGTGTAGAAGAAAACCATTATTTTTAAAGCTTTTGTGTCTAATCAACAACTGTGAATCATGTTTATTTTTGAAGTCTGTTGTCCTTTGCTTACATGAAGTTTATTTATACATCAGCCCATCTCCCCATAACTGGCTTTTCAGTGTGGTAAGGGCCACTTTGATTCTGCTCAGGGAAGTTTGCATTTTGAATGGAACGTTCCTGATATCATACCATTATTTTCATAATTAAACCAACATCAAAACAGAGAAGCTAAATTGATAGAGTGAAAAATACATTGTTTATGTGCACTCTTTAAATTTCTTTAAAGCTGCGTAATTGGTATTAAAAATACAGTTTTCATTTTCAATACATTATTAAGTGATAGAAAATTATTCACAGTTGAAAAATAGAAGGAAGGATCCCATATTCAAAGAAGTTAGATTTTAAAAATCTAATAAAGTAAGTGGTCTGCTAGTTACAGCATTAGATTTCCTCCAACAAGAAAATTCAAATTCAAATGCCAATGTTGACTGGTATTCATGCTCAGGCTCCTTGCAGCTTACTCTTGGGTAGGTTTTGAAAAAACTGTCCCATCCAACATTATTCAATCGCACTTACTTTAAGATTGACCAAGGAGCAACAATGGCTGAGGTCACACGTTGGAATGGCTGTACTCTCTGACCAATAAAAGGATGACATGGATGAAGCAATCTAATTTGGAGGGACGTGATAGGGAGAGAAAGGAAGGGGGAAGGGTTAGAATATAATATCACTTTATCTAGGATGACAGTTATGAACAATGTTCAAATATGTGCCATTTTTCTGGCTCAGTTGTATAGTATTCAAGCTACGTCACAACAGTGGCTATACTTCAAAAGTACTTCTTTGGCCGTTTGGCGCTTTGGGACAGGTGCTATATAAATGCAAGTCTCTCTTTCTTACTGGCAGATTGCTTTCTATACAGAGAAAGAAAGATTTTTCTTATGTACAGTCTTTGTGATCTGCATAGTATTATTTTTGATTTGAAATAGTGGTGGAGTGTAATAGGTATTGTGTAATTTTTTTTAATGCATCCATACAACAGTTGTGTGCTTGTGCTGAACTCAGTTAGTCACTCTTTGGGGAGAAATTCAACTCACAGCTGCCTATTTTGTGCCTGAAAAACAGGCGGGCAGCAGTTGAAAATTAGGGCGATACCTTGATCCACCCCATTAATGCCCAAGGCCTACCTGATGCCACATTCAGGCAGGCCTGTAAATGGGCGAGCAGCCTGCCCGCCTCAAGCAGGCATTAAGCTGCTTAAATATGCAAATAAGCTTCCAACCCCACTTGTCGGACCCTGGTTACAAAAATCAGGTTCAAATGGGCGGAGTGTATATCGTGCATGCTCTGCCTATTTGTAACAGGCGCTGAGAGACCTAACTGGAGGATCTTAAAGGGACTGTTGAAAGCTGCTTATTTTGGTGGGCCCAGGAGAATAACAAAAAAAAGTCTGGCTCACTGCCACATTTGACTCAGGTCTCAGGTCAGCATGTACCGGCGCGCGGAGTGGTCTCTCCACTGACTTTGTGCCCGTTTTGGGCGCTAGTCAAATTTCTCCCTCTTTAGGTGTATATAATCGCAGCTATTGTATGATGAGATGATGAGTTTTATAAATTGAAAAATATCACAAATCTTTTCAGGATATAGCTATCGGCAAAATAGAATCATTTTAACATAACATAAGCTAGAAGTATAGTGATGCCCCCCCACCCAATGAAATTGTCAATGCTCATTTATTTATTGCTTATACATATTATGCGAAGTTTAGGGTCAGTCCCTGAGGACACCCCCTGCAGCAACATCATCGCAACTCCTCCAGACATTCATGCACTACTAGACTACATAGAGTACCATACAAGGATGTTATATTTTAGGTACCAGAAAGCAATGTGAATATATTCCATGAAAATTATTTTTACATCCTGTATTTTTTGCTTGGTACTATAACCCTCACTAATGTAATATTATTTCTCCAGTCCCTTCTCTTCCCCCAAGGAGCTTTTACCCCAACGCAATGCTGTAGAAACATTGCCAACTAACTGGTCGATCAATCTGTATTAAGAGGAGAGATAGATAACTATGCAAATGTAGCAGTCATGAAACCCCTACTATGTAAGCTTTACTCCTGTCCAGAATAAACTCTTGTATTCTTATGACTCCTCAGCAGGCAGCCTTGTTTTAATGGACTACGCACTGTTGATTCTGTCTTTAAAAAAATTACAGAAACATTTCCCCGTAGAATATTTGCAAATGTTGCAATGAAAATGAACAGGCTATGTTAATGGCTTTCATAGCAAGTATCTTTCCAGTAGCTTTTTGCATGCAGGACCATCTGTACTTCTCAGTAAGCCAGGATTTTTTTTTCACTTAAAAGATGTCCCATTAAAAATAAAACATGTTTCGTGAAAACATAAAACTTATTTTATTAAAAATAAACTTTGAAAGAAACTCCAGATCACTGGCTGTTCCTGATGGAGTTCTGATTCTCCTCTTTCTCTTAGACTTTACTTTTTAAAACATTTTTGGCCAAGAAAGGATCAAAGGTTAGTGTGATCTTGCCCTCTGCACTTCATTGTGTTTGCTAAGAAATGGACTGACTAATGGTAATTTCAGCTTAGAGCATTAATAGCCAGAGATGGCATGGGGAAAGGGAGGGGATATATTTTTTATTCTCTTGGTTTGTGCTGGTTTTCAACGCAGCCCTCATAGGTGAAACCCTCATCCACAACTTTATTATTTTGAGAATCGATTGCTTCAATTTTCTCCTCAGCAGCTTTCCTACGTCTACCTTTCACAAATTTCAGATAATCCAGAACTCTGTGGCATGAATCCTCTCCTACACAAAGTTCTGCACACACATCAACCCATCCTCATTCAATTCTATGTATGACTCTATGGTTTTACAATTCTACAATCCTATGATTCAATGAATTCACTGGCCCTCTGTGGCCCAACAAATCAATTTCAAAAACCTCATCCTTGTTTTTAAATCTCTCTATTACTTCAGCTCATCCCATTTGGGAAACCTCCTCCAGCCATATGTCCCAGCAGTGCGTCGTTCTAACTCTGGATTACTTGTTTCCTGCCCCTCCAATCCACTTATCAGAAGCACGCCTTTCATCCATTATGGCCCTATACCCTGCAATTCACTTCCAAAACCACTTTGGCTTGCTACCTCTCTGCCTGCTTCCAAAAGCTTCCTAAAAACCTTTTTGACTGTTGTTTCCCTTTGACTGTGGTCACCCTTCGTCTGTGGTTGCCCTTCCACTATGGTTTCCCTCACTAATTCTTCACTTCTTGCGTGGGATCCATCTTTTCCTCTTGTGAATCTCTCTGAGATGTTGCTTTACATAAAAAGCATTACAAAAACTTCAGTACTTGCTCTAAAGTGTTCCATCTGTTCCACTATGTCATCATTATTTTTGGATAGAACCTATCCATAAGGCCTACATTTGCCCTCACAACTTAATATTCCTGGTAGAGATAAATGGAAAAAGGAAAAGACTTACATTTGTACGGTGCCTTTCAAGACCTCAGGACTTCTCAAAGCGCTTTGCAACCAATGAAGTACTTTTAAGGTGTAGTCACTGTTATAATGTAGGGAAATGTGGCAGTCAATTTGCATGCAGCAAGGTCCCACAAATAGCAATGAGATGACCAGATAATCTGTTGTTTGAGTGATGTTGGTTGAGGGATAAATAGTGGCCAGGACATTGGGAGAACTCTCCTGCCCTTCTCCAAATAGTACCCAAGAGGGTAGAAGGGACCTTGGTTTAACATCTCATCTGAAGGAAGGCACCTCCAACAGTGCAGCACTCCCTCAGTATTGCACTAAGGTGTCAGCCTGGATTATGTGCTCAAGTGTCTGGAGTGGGGTTTGAACTGATGACCTAAGAGTGCTACCACTGAGCCAGATAAATACAAGTCAAAGCATGGGTGATTCTGCTGCATGAAAACTGAAATATTTTCCTTTTTTTTCAGGGCAGATCTGCCAAGTTTGCACTTTTACCATTGAATTTGAGCAGGTAATATTTTGCTACTTTTGGATTTGTCTTACATTTTATCAACACTGATTTTCTGGCCTTCATCATTTACCACCTTGTTCATTGCACTCTGTCTAGCTGTCAGATTTTATTATTCTTCGTCTTCTTTGTTCTTATTGTTTTGGGGAGTCCAATTCTTTACAGGGTTTATGTTACGCAAGTAATATCAGTATATTTGTTCGGTTCTCTGTTGTATTGGAGTGTCTGATAGAGAAACCATATAAAAAACCCTCTGGATAATACACCCCTCACTGTAACATGTTTTTTAAATGTCTCCCAAAAACAGCATTATACAGATGCTCTACTGTTTAAATTACCAATAAGTCACACCCAGTCAATCACAGCCACATTTCTGTAGGATAAAACCCCATTTTGTTAGGATATGTTGTCTTGCAGTATTATTTCCTGTAATGGGGTCTGGATAAAATTAAACCTGCATTGCATTAGTGAAAACTAAGTAAGATATGATTAATTTCTGTAAGCAGTATGTATTATAAAATATTAACAAGTTTTTCCAGGTGTATTTGTCTAAAATACAAGTATGTGAACTTTCTCAGGTTAATTAGAGGTAAAGAGTGATTGTCTTATTCAAATGCCAGACCTCAAGATGACACTTATAGTGTGAAGCAACTGCCACACATTTGCCCATATGTAAAAAGCTTGAGTCTCTTCAGGCGAGCTAATCTGTATATGAGAAATGTGCTAGCCAAGCTGGGACAGGCAGACAGACGATGAAAGGACTCTAATTCCATCAGATAGTTTTGGCAAAGAGGAGATTGTGAGGGGGCACAGAGTGCCATTTACTGACACAAATGTACAGTATCATTTGACTAAAACTACACGAGATACTACAGCAAATGACAGATATTGAGATTATACACCAGCTGCTTGGGTTTTAAATGTCTTTTATCTCCCCGCAGCATCATTAATAAGTTAGTTATTCAATGAATATCCACGAATTGTGATTGAGTTGGAAAGAGACAGTCGTCGGGAGCAGATTGGGGTGTGACAGAGCCCCAGCCAGTCTAAAATGAAAGAGAAGATCAACAATCAAATGAACCTTTTGTAATGTTGACAATCAGATTGCATTGTAATCATACGTATTCGTCTCAGGCAGAAACAACAAAGCATCACGTTTAAAGGGTTGAAAGGAAAGCCACAATAGCAACTTTTAAATCATCACATTTTCATGGGCAGGTTGTTAAATAACAAGAGGCAGCATTTCAGAGTCATTTCAATCACCAGCTGCAAAGATAATTGGCTTGTTTATATAAATAAATCTTCTATTGATTGCAAAATTGGTTTGGTTTGATAATTGGAGTTTTTATCTGTTGCTAGTGAAAATTAGATGTCATTATAACACTCTTGCTGGGGGCTTCATAGACAGAAACTATCAGCTAATGTTCTAGATGTTAGATTTTCTTTATTTAGTGACAACATATTTCAATTGTGTGTGACTGAGAATATAGGGGTGTGGTGATTATCATGAGCCAGTTGAACTGTACATTGAATATGGTAAATCCTGATCCCAGCAGCTTGAAAGATTAAAAATAAGTTAGATCTCAGCATCTGGATCAAATCCTCAACAAATTTTAAAGAACATTTTGGTTCTTTTGCTACAATGTTAAAAGCTTCTCTGTGTGTTGGGAGGAAGGGTACTCCGGCACAGATTAAACTTGCATAGGGTAGACTAACAATTAACTGTGTATGCAGCATCCTTGCATCTGGACCAGAAGATTGAGTTTGAGCTTCAGCCACTGAACTCACACATTGTATTTTTACTGAGCTTTGGTCACCAGATCATTCACAGAATTCATATTCCTCAGTCTGGTGCCAGTAGAAACAGCCACTGCTGCTCTCTGCGCAGCCGTTTCTAATCTTTGTACAGAGGTTACAGATGCCATCCACGTCATTGCATCCTTATGAGGGGAATAGTATCAAGGTTGGGCAGGGAAAGAACAAAAAAAAATGTTAGGAGAAAATGGTCCAGGAGGAAGGAATACATTTGAAAAATATCATTATGAATGAGACTCCTACAGCAATTTCTGATTGTGGCTTGGTGAAAACATCTGGAAGATTGCAAAGAACAGTACAAGGGTGATGTTAGCAATGTTTATTGTGGTCAAAACCCATTACCTTGGAAACAGAAAGGCTGCCAGGATACAGACACCAGCTTGGAATCTACGTCTGGTTTACACTATGGCACCTCCGCAGTCCTATGAAGCTTACCCCAGAAAGATCGTATGGTTTCTCACCAACGTGAATTTGAATAATGCAATTTTTGGACCAGTTTATGTTGTGCAGATCGGAGCAAATTCTAAAAGCTGCTACTTTTGTTTTAGCGCATCTCTCATACAATGCTCTGGGACAAAATAGAAGAAAAGAACAGTCTTTCTCTTATCGCTAGCCTCCATCCTCCCTCCATTGCATCATTGCTTGTTCTTCTATTCCTTCAGCATTAATTTGGTCAGTACTGCTCTGAACCTTTCTCTCTTGTTCTTCCTAAACCCCAGATGTCTCCACTGTGTTGAAATCAAGATTCGTCACATCATTTTTTTCTGTTGTTTATTCTTTCCCAAGACCTCAAAACTGTGGAACTCATTAACGCCCTCAGACTTTTCTTCCCCTTGAAATTCTTAGCTTCTTTAAAATCCACTTTGCGTCATCTAACCACTGATTCTTGACTCACTGACTCTTCTCTCCTACTGTTTTCAATCTTGTTGTTCTCTACTATCTGATCCTGGCCTTTCACCTAGGTGTATTAATAAACAAAAATTAACAGTACAACACAGATACTTTAGTGTGATGTTCAGGTCCACTGCCCTATCAGAGATTCCACCCATAATGTTAAAGATTCTGGGGCCAAAAATCTGTGGCCCTTCCATAAGTCTGGAGACAGTGCAGCGGGAGTGCTGATAATAATCGTGGGACTCGGATATGCTGGATGCCAGCCATCCCATCAGTTTCCAAGGGTCGTTGTTTGGAGCAGAACCTCCGTTCATGCTGAACAAAGTTGTATGTAAGAGAGGATGTGGCCGAGGGGGAGAGGACTCTTAGGCTAGCAGTTTCCTTGTCCCCCGGCCTGCAAGAACAGCAGCGACTGGTACGCCCAGTGAAAGGAGGTGCACCAACAAGTTGCAGAGGTGTAAGTGGAGCCTACCTGGGAGTCCGAGCCTGAGTTTTGGCCTGGGCCTATGCACAAATTTTTTTCTAACAATATTTTCTTGGCCCCCTTTACTTCTGTGGGTATTCGTCCTCTCCAGGGGCGGACAGCCACTGCTAGAAATATGGGCCTCTGCATTCAGACGGGTACCCGAGATGTACACCAGTGGCTGATGCAAATATTAAAGTGGGGTAAGCTCCCCTGACCCTATGTGGTCTGATGGGATTAGCAGCAGAGGTCACTAGCAGGCATATCCAGGCACTTTTGCCAGCATGTTGCCCCTGATTATTTTCGAGACCACTATTTTTCTGTTCTCATTATGTGGAATGAGTTATGATAACGTAATGGTTGTGGTACTACACTAGTGACCCAAAGGTCATAAGTTCGAATCGCACTATAGCAAGTTGTATAATTTAATTCAATAAATCTGGTAATTTATAGGTTGTGACTAGCAAAATAACCATAAAAGTTGCTGGATTGTCGGGAAAATCTGACCGGGTCACTAACATCATTCAGGGAAGGGAATCTGCCACCCTGACCTGGTTTGGCCTACACTCCAATTCCACACCACTTGGTTGTCTCTTAAACCGCCCTGAAGTGGTCTATCAAGTCATTTAGTTATAAAAACAATCACTAGTACAACTAAGGATGGGCAATAAATGCCTTTCCATTGCTGCCAAATTCCTAGAACAAATGAATAAAATAATGACCTCAGGGATCAAGAAAATGTTCCCATATCAAACATACTTATTGACCCTCCACTCTTCCACTCCTTCACACGTACAACCCCACATTGAACTACTAAGGTTAAATATCATAAAGAAGATAAATTGATTTGTGAAGCAATGCTTCATCTTTGTGACCATGTTACAGAATGTAATGTTGACATTGTGTCACTTCACCTGTTGAATTGACCTTTTTTATTATAGTTCTGAAAAATAAATTATTTAATTGAAGACCCGTGGAAAAGAGTTTGAAGTGGAGCAGATAGGCTAATTTCATGATAGTAAACTCTTACCAGTGTGGATCACTTATGATACAGTCCGTGCCAGGTTGTTCTACACCCAAGTCTACCGCATCTGCCAAGTGTCACTCATTAAAAGTGCAAACCACTTGTTTTGGTTTAAAAATTTGACCTGTTTATACCATTCTTAAAAGTAATGACAGCTCCAGGAAAAGGTGTCCCCTGTCCATCGTTGGTAGCAAAATCACGTTCTTTATATTCATGTTTACGATTTCACTATGAATATATTTAAATTGTCTTGCAATCCATGTCACTATCACTAATCATAAATGTCACTTTTACCATTTCCCATTGTTGAAACCTCTGGCCCTATATGCAAAACTACCCTCCAAGCAACAGCTTATCACTTTTAATATGTTATACTTTGAAAAAAATATGTTTTCCGTCCTTAGGAAGTATCATGTACAACTAAATATGAGTCTGGGTCCTGAGCACAAGTGTTTTAGTTACTCTAAAGCTAAGCCACTGCACGTCTTTAATCATCAGCTACAAGACAGGTAGTCGTGTAAGCAGACCTAACAGCTGGCAGATGGGCAGACCCACATTGTCAGTGTGCACACTGCATTTAACCGAAATGCTCTATCTTTCCTTTAAAGTAAATGATAGTTTTCATCACGTTATTGGCAGAAATACCTCTGTGTTTTGTGTGCATCGGATGTCAGGCTAATATGATGATTATGACAGTTGTAGTAGATAGTCATGCAACCAAGTGACAGCCAATAGCTTACAATATCAAGTCATGTGCAATCCCTTTGTAAAAGAAAATAAATAGAAAAGATAAATAACAAATTATCAAAATTAGGTATTAAATTCCATCTACTAGTTGAAGGTGTGGAGTGGGGGGGGAGAGTGGTATTTATCATGATTTATTCATTGCATTCCCATGTTTCTGTGTATCACCCAAGTTGTCGTTGATTTTTAACTGTAAAGAGCATGCTTGCCAAATTGTATCACAGTGACATGTTTATTGATAATGTTACCTTGTTTATTCCACACAACTTTACCTCGGAGACAGAGCAGTAAAAGAATTGGATTCACTGTACTTGTTTGCACAGAATAAAATCTAGTAGGCGCCAGTTGGCGCCCTTATCACTGTGGGAGCAGTAAAATTCCAACAGACCTCAACACAAGAAAGCATTAGGGAACACAAGAAGTATTTTATATGCCTAGTAAAATTGTACATGCAGCTGGAGCAGGAAGGCTCCTTTAGCTTTTAGACTCTTAACTACTCACTGCTAGTGACACAAGACTGAATAATTCTTTGAGTGTGAGATTACAATCGTTCTGTCATTTAACTACAGTAAAATGTGATATCTGCATATATTATTTTAATAATGAAATCTTGTGTTATTAACCAAACATCTCTGTGCAAAATTTGGAGGCAAAATAGTTGTTGATTAGTTGTTTAGCTGGAATAACATTGTGACCATAAACATTTATTAGATTCTTATTCAATCCAATATCTTTACTATTGAAATGGTGTTAGGTGCATTGACGTATAATGAATAACTTATAAGACTAGTTAGAACCTATTATTCAAATATCATACTAAGCAACTTATATCAGCTTAGGTATGGAGAATAGTTTGACCTTAAAATTGAACTTCCAATGATACATTGATCAATTAATCATTAATCCTTCAAAAAAGATTTTGGCATCAATTTTAGAATAAATACATAAAGGACTACATGCTATTTCTTTATCTGCGTTATTTCCTGACTAAACTAAAGACCTGTGTCCTTGTTGCGCTTTTTAATTTGATACAAAATGCTATCATAGCTTCACAGTGGCATTATTTCTGGTTGATTGGGCTAAGTAATATATAAAATAATAGATACTGGAGACAAGGTTTTAATATAATCGAGAGGATCTGACAATGCCGCAAACTATAGAGCATAGAGATTTCCAAAACTAGGAAATATTTGTACAGGAATGGGGACATACATGGCCCATCCTGTGCTTGATGCAGGCCCAGTTTTGACTTGGAATTCATGCACCTTGTCAGATATTCCTAAAACTACATTTCTTTGGTTGCTCAGTGTAACAAAATCACAAGCACATTATTTTTAATGCATTTACAAATGTTCCAGAGCAATTCTTCCACCAATATTTGACTGCTATTGAATCCACAATCTCATATTATATAGCTTCTTTCACATCCACATTTTTACTGACAGCTGCAATTAACTCATGCGGTTCCACTGTGTGAACTTTAACCCGATTGGTGCACAGTTGAGTTTTGCCAGCTATTTGGGTCAGATATTTTTCATGGGTGTGAGCATTAGAATGCTACCACTTAAGTGTCACAGGATTGCTCTGCACTTTGGTCTCCAACACTGTGTAGATGGGCAACACTTACATTATTCACTCAGGTACAACATAATCCACATTACATTCTTCTTTGAAATAAGAATCCAACTCAGTAAGAGATTTGCAGAAAAAGAAAACAGTATTTAACAAAATTGACTAAGAATAAATTACGATTGATTGACAAATCATTACCTAATTCCAAGCATCTGATCTGATCGAGGAGTTTAAAATGTAATAAGGATTCGATAGGGTAGCTACAGAGAACCTATTTTCTCTGATGGGGTAATCAAGAACAAGGCTTAAAATGGAGCTAGGCCGTTTAGGAGCGATATCAGGAAGCACTTTTTCACACAAGGGGAAGTAGAAGTCTAGAATTCTCTGCCTGAAAAGGCTATGGATGCTGGCACAATTGGAGCTTTCAAGTTTGAGATTGATAGATTTTTGTTAGGTAAGAGTATCAAGAGATATGGAGTTGAGGTACAGATCAGCCATGATCTAATTGAATGGCAGAGCAGCCTCGAGGGCAGAATGGCCTACTCCTGCTCTTATGTTCCTAGCACTTCTCTTTTTCATCTTCACTGGCAATTGAATCTGAAATTTGCAGCAATTTTCTGTCATTAGGGAAGAGAAAGGGTGTCACTAACTATAAACAGTAACTGACAACTGTTTGCATATCACATTCTTTAAATATACTTCATGTCATCAAAATTAAAAATATTTTTAGATTGCTTAGTTTGCGAATAAGTGTTGCCTCTCACTGGAGTTGGAGTTGTGAGCCTGCAAGAGTTCTGAGGGGTTTATATCATTTCTCAGCTGGGCCACTAAGCGGAGCAACACCCAAAAACAGAAACCTTCCACTAAGTTTGTTTTCCTTGATGTGGAGATGCCGGTGATGGACTGGGGTTGATAATTGTAAACAATTTTACAACACCAAGTTATAGTCCAGCAATTTTATTTTAAATTATTTTGAATTTAAAATAAAATTGCTGGACTATAACTTGGTGTTGTAAAATTGTTTACAATTTGTTTTCCTTGATTTATGAATTTTTCTCAGCCTTCCACTCTGTCCTTTATAATACCTTCTCCAACTCTACAGCATAAGTACAGGCTGTGAGTGCAGTGTGAGACTTTAGCTATGGCTCAGTGCTAGCCTCTGAGTATGAAGATTGTTGGTTCAAGTCCTACTTGACTTGAGCATAAAATCTAGGCTGACACTCCAGTGCTGCAATGAGGAAGCGCTGCACTATCGGAGGTGCTGCCTTTCTGATGAAACTTTAAACCGAGGCACCATCTGCCTTTCCAGGTGGACTTAAAAGATCCCATGGCACTATTTCAAAGAAGAGTAGAAGAGTTTTCCCAGTGTCCTGGCCAATATTTATCCCTCAACCAACAGCACTAAAACAGATTATCTGGTCATTATCACATTGCTGTTTGGGTGACCTTGCTGTGCGCAAATTGGCTGCAGGGTTTCCTACATTACAATAATGAATAGGCTTCAAAAGTACTTCATTGGCTTTATAGCGTCTCGGGGCACCCTGAGGTCATGAAAGGCACTGTATAAATGCAAGTTCTTTCTTTCTTTCAACATTCTGCACCAGTGCAACTGATTTCAATTACCAGCTTGTATTAGGACCCACTGACCTCCACAACTATAAGCGTACTCATAAGGAGACATACTTCTTAACTTTAAACAGCACACTTACTGTGCATCATATGCAATTAATACACATAAAGGTATAAGTAAACCACCAATGACAGCTAACACAAATCCCACCGTGTGTCCTGTGTATAGTTTTATCTGGTTACTGTGCTGATGGGTCAGTGGAAATGTCTGTAGAATGTAACTTGTCAGGATTGAATCATTTCGGGTTGTAAGCATTGAACTGATATGCTGGAGTTTTACTGGGTCATTCTGAGAGAAGCCAAGAAGAAATTTTGTCTAAACAGTTATGTGATAAATTTGTTTGATTGACTATCTTAGGAGACTGAATTGGGTAAAGTCTTCAGTTTATATTGGTTATAATTATTATATTGAAAAATATAAACAACACATTGCCACCTCTCTTTTTTAAGATTACGCGCTATCTGACATATTATTCTATTGTTACCGTACCAAAGTGTTTGACATGAGTTTTAATATTTTATTTGATATGTTTATTGAACTAATAAATTACATAAGTACCTGCCTGTCACAGTTGTTGTCAGAAAACAATCATTCTATTTATCTATTCTCATCCTAACAAAACTAATAAAATTGGATCAAAAATCAAATAAATATTTATGGCATTTTGTATAAGCGGACATGTTAATTCCATCACTAGCATTTTTTTTGTTAAATTAATCTTTTGAATACTGAATATTTCAACAGATTTTGAAAACTGGGCAATATGATTTTTTAAATTATCGTTTTCCCCTTTGAGCTTTTCTTTTATGATTTTTCCACTTGAGTATTCCCCAGACCATGCCATATAATAACAACTGTAAGCATACTCATAAGGAGACATACTTCTTAACTTTAAACAGCCTACTTACTGTGCATCAGATGCAATTAATACACATTTATTGCATAAGATGCAAGGTCTGCTCTCAGGCCTTTGTCAGCCGGTGAATAATGTTGAAGAGTGGTCCAGGAAAAGAAATAAGCAATAACCTCCTGTCCAGTCTTAACTCCCTCTAAGGATACAACTCGAGTAAAATTTGGTATAAAATGCTATCATAGCCTTACAGTAGTGTTATTTCTAGATTGCTAGGAAGCACCTAGTTTAAATTCAATGGCTCTTCCAAACAGCACAGCTGAGATTGTGAACTCATTGAATGTGAGACCAGTACAGGAACAAACCCATTCCCATGACAAGATATGTTGGAGCAGTAACATACTACACTACCCGGTTCTCATTATAATTTTTGCACCTTTTTAAATTCTGGCAATTTAAATTACTGAAAAAAGCACACAACTACAAAATAATGGTCGCACAAAAACAATAATATACATTGTATTTATTTGAGTGCAAAATATTCCTGTTGCTCTCAGATAATTAACAAAAACCATTCAAATGCCCCCTTCCCCTTTAAGAGTCGAAATCAGTGATGTTGATTATTTTATCTGCTTTTTTTCCCCTTTTTGATCTGGTGAGCAGCATTGTAGGCTGCTTCTCAAAAGGTTCTACTGCATTTTTTGTTCATTATAAAATAACAGGATCAGTCTCAAATGATTTGTCTCTTAAGGATCTAAGTCAAATCCAAAAGTTTGGGATGAATTTTCTCATCTCTAATTTAAAAGTACTTCATTAAATCTTGTTAAGAAGGCTTTAATTTTTTTTCAACGTAAGGTTAGATTTTTTTTGTCAAAGATTGTTAAGTGCCACAAGTGAATTGAGCTCCAACGCTCTCAGGTTTACTTACTCAGGGATATTCTGACAGCATGGAACTCTCAGTAGTGAGAGAATGTGTTTAGAAATGTGGAAAGTGGATGCATCCACTGCTGGCTGCTTTTCTAAAGCGATGTTTGCATATCTAAAAGAGATTAAATGGAAAACTGGGAATCCCGAAAATCTGAAAAAAAAAACAGAACATTTTTGGTAATGCACACCAGGGGGGAAACTTTCCTTTGTGCAGTAGGTGTACCTGAATCAGTGATTTAACCACATTGAACGCATGGAGGAATTCTTTCCCCCTCCCCCCAAAGTTGATAAGTATCTGAAAGAACAAGATAGGCCTACCTTTCGGTAAAACTTCATTTATATGAAAGAACTCACATTTATATAATGCCTTTCACAACCTCATGATGTCCCAAAGTGCTTTACAATCAATGAAGTACTTTTTTGAAGTGTTGTAATGTAGGAAACGCGTCAGCCAATTTGTGTACAGCAAGATCCCACAAACAATAGTACGATAATGACCAGATATTCTGTTTTAGTGATGTTGATTGAGGGATAAATATTGGCCAGGACACCAAGGAGAACTTTCTTGCTCTTCTTCAAAATCATGCCATGGAATCTTTTATGTCCACCGGAGAGGGCAGACGGGGCTCTTGGTTTATTGTTTCATCCAAAAGACGGCACCTCCGACAGTGAAGCACACCGTCAATACTGCACTGAAGTGTTAGCCTAGATCTTGTGCTCAAGAACTCGCAGCCTTCTGACTCAGAGGCAAGAGTTTTACCACTGAGCCACAGCTAACACCTAACTCAAGTGTTAACTTATCTCTCTCCTTCAAATGCTGACTGGCCTGATGTACACTTTTGGCATTTTCTGTTTTTATTTTGCACTAACTAAGCCATCTGTTGTGGCCTCCACACACCCTGCGGGCAAGTGGCTAACTGCTCACAGTGGAATTGGTTTTCAAAGTAAGTTGAATCTCTGGTTTTAATATAAAACTGAAGTGGGCATGTTAATGGAAACATGTCGCACAACAAATGAGCAGCTACAACTCAGTTTACAAGATTACAAGATTAATATGGATGAGGGTTTTAACTTATCCATCCAGAAAAGCCTACAGTCCTCCCATCAGAGGGTAAATGTGATTAGAACTATTTACTCACGTGGAGATAAATGCCAACATGACCGATGGGGCCAAATGACCTTTTTCCGTGTTGTAATTTTTATGTATTTCTATATATCCAACTGTTCCCTAAATGATTCAAGAGATTTTGCTTCCACTCCCCCACTTGGATCCATTCCACACATTGATTACTCATTCTATGAGGAGGAGCTTCTTGACATCAATCTTGAATTTGCCTTTTATCTGTTTGAACCTCAGCCCCATCATCTCACTGTAGCAACTTAACTTGAAATAGTGTTCCAAGATGTACCTTTTCACTAAAATTTAATTTCTTGTATGTATCTTTGAAGTTACCTCTCTGTCTCTTTTTGAAGGCTGAAGAGTCCAAGATAGTCCAATTATTTCACATAATAAGTCCTTAACACATGGTTAAGCGTCTTGGCCCTACTCTGACTTGAATTTCACTCTTGTGTCTTAGTAACCAAACCAGACCACTGTACTCTGAATGGAGATTGACCAGAGCATTGTATGGAATCTTTTATGTCCACTGGAGAGGGCAGACTGGACACTTGGTTTATCGTTTCACCCAAAAGACGACACCTCCGACAGTGCAGCACCCCGTCAGTACTGCACTGACGTGTTAGCCTAGATCTTGTGCTCAAGTTTCTGGACTGAGACTTGAACTCACAGCCTTCCTGACTCTGGGGCAAGAGCTTTACCATCCTCCAACTTGTGCTCTACTATAAGTCTAAAAGACTCAAGTGAAGTTTCCAATCAGTCAAATATGAGTTCCATGGACATGCAAGTTATGTTTTTGTTTGTGTTCTTGTGTGAATACAGCTGGTAACATAAGTGAAAGAGACAATTTTGATATTTGTCACCTGGAATCATAAGACACCCATGTCGAGAAAGCAATGTTTGATTAATTTTTCAAGGCGTACAATTCCGATTGTTTCTTTCCATCCATGTTACTGTTTCTAAGAGGGGGACACCTATCTCTGGTTATTTGGTATGACTTGAGGGGAACTGGTCCTGGTAAAGCCTGTGGGATGTGTATTTCATTTTTCAAAATAAAAGAAAAAAGTGAGTGAAATGCAGCGCTGTCTGTCGACACATTTGGAAAGTATAACACAATCAGGCAAAAATGTATGATTGAAGACATTGGTATAGGTTGCTGTGCCAGGTCTCAGGGTAAATATTTGTATCTCTGTGGTAGTCATGCATCACTGATGTCAAGCAGTTGGAATTTTCATTGTTTATAAACTTTTGTTGTTTTAGTTGGATTTGGCAGAAAAAAAATTAAAGAGAAAGATCATTTCAGGATGAGTTACGTGTAAAGGAACACTTTTGGTATGTACGTGATCCATGTGGACTGAGCTCTTCATCCTGGGCCTATTTTTTGTTTAATACTAATATGATATTAACCACTTTATCAATCTAGTAATGCCATGATTTCCACAGTTTAACGCACCAAGCTGCAGAGGAGCAGTGAAGCTCCACAGCTAACCAAGGTTATCGTGATGGTGGAGTCCCACCATGCGGTCCCAAAAAGAGGCAAGGCCTGACCGTGCAGCTGTAATCTTCGCCACATTTGACACCCCATCTCAGTAACTGAGAGAATGAGGGAGCATCGCTCATGGCACTTTTGTGTGACACTCTTACATAGCACTTGGTTTCAAAGTTGCATTGGTAAGACATGGGAGCCAGGAAGCAGGTCGTCTTGACCAAAGATGTGGCGTAAGAAGAGGGGAGGGCTACTCTGACGACTCAGTAAGTTTACCCATATAGACTAGCCATATAGACTAGCAAGCTTAGCCATATAGACTAGCAAGGCCCAAGGTTTGATTCCTGCTCTGCGCTGAGACATGCTTTCAAGCCTCCAGGAATGCTACTTACAGCTTCATAGGATCATAGAATCGTACAGCCCATCATGCCTGTGCCAACTCTTTGATAGAGCTATCCTATTGGCCCCATTCTCCCTGCTCTTGCCCCTTGCAAATTTTTCCTTTTCAAATGTATATCCAATTCCTTTTTGAAAATTACTATCAAATCTGCTTCCACCACCCTTTCAGGCAGTGCTTTCCAGATCATAACCACTCGGTGCGTAAAAAGATTCTCCTCATCTCCCCTCTGGTTCTTTTGCCAATTATCTTAAATCTGTGCCCTTTGGTTACCAACCTTCCTGCCAGTGGAAACAGTTTCTCCCTATCTAAACCCCTCATAATCTTAAACACCTCTGTTAAATCTCCATAGCTGGTTACAAGTGTGTGAGACTGACCCACAATCACTGGCCATTTAATGCGCCCTTTCTGTAACGAAACACTTGGCTTGGTCTCAGCAATCATCCTTGACAGCATAGTTAAGATCAGGAAAATCACTATGCGGAGAACTACATCCTGCAACTCAGAACGTCAAAGTTCTGATACGCTTTAGTTGACTTTTTAGTTGTTTCTTTTTTTTCAAAACTTTTCTTGCATTTTTTTATTTTCCACTTTGGATTTTTGAGTCTATTTCCTCCAAGGTACTTTTAGATTTACTACGTCTTCCACTGCCACAGTTCCAACTGAAAGAGCAGAGATAGGTGACCGATTCACAACTCTAGCCACTAGGAGGCGCGTGAGAGCAAAACAGATGACTCAGCTTCTGGTTCTGCCTCACATAAAGAACATCACCTCTACTTTGGCACTTCCCCAGACAGCCTGGCTGAGTTAAGGACTTCGCTGAGCAAGAAGAGCTATGGTTGAGAGCCACTGCCTGACACAGTTAACTAGCATGTTAACACGTCATGCCTGCAGGGTCATTCTGTTTCATTTTTAACATTGATTGGGATTAAATTAGGTTGCTCAATGCCAAAATTAAAGTATCAAATTTATCCAAACAAACTTTCACTGGAGAGTTACAATAATTTAGCTTTTAAAAAAAACACAATCAGCAAAATGTTAAATCCAAACCCTAATCAGTGATAGAAAGTATGTACCTGTATGTTCAGTACAGCACACGAATGCAACTTGAAATTAATGTGGCTGTTTCTAATGAACAGTTTCAAAAGTTTATTTTTTGTGCAGCTTGTTAATAGCTTATAGATGTGTTGCAGAATATTCTTGGTGACTTCCACAAAAATCTTACTTTTGAAGAATCTGCAGATGTTTTCAAAATTGCTTCCTGATCTGTGAAAATTCCAATACATTGTACAGAGCACTCTTTCCCCTTTCTTCCCCATCACCCCTCCCCCCCAACTCTGTAATAGTCAAATCTATGATTTAATATCATAGCTGCCTATAATATAACTGAAATTAATAGTGCGTAATAGAACTGTGAGTTTTAATTAATGTAATACCATAGTTAGAGGTTGGGTTTAAGACATCTCTTGTGTTAATAATACAGCTTTATATTACTGACCAGTAGATGGAGCTCTAATCTGACATCTGTCAGCCCACCAGCTTACAAAGAGTCCATTGTTCCCTGCCGCCTGTCACCATTCCCTTGTCTCCTCCTACATTCTCTCTGGTTGCATGTTCCATTTATTTTAATGTATACCTCTGTACAACCCCTGTCTCCCAGTGGTTATATACCCTGTTGATATGTGGCCTGCAAGAAAAGTGCACAAACTATTCCCATGACATCCTCGGCAGTGTAGGCCAAAAGCAGCACGGGAACACCTAATCCTTGGTTTAGGTCCAAGTACCACAATATATGAACAGCTAACATAGGCCACAGGGGACCCTTGCAGTTTAGGTGCGTCTCTTAGTGCTAGACCACAACTAGCCATGAGGCAAATCTACTTAGACCAAAGTAAATAAATTGTGGACACCTCTTTGCTATGATGAAGTATTCAGTTACATATGTAGGAAACCATGTTACCTTCTGCTAAAGCATTAAAAATTCTATCCTCCACAAAGCTGCCCATGTTTTAAGCAGAGCAATAACATGCACATATTTTTTTTTAACTCTGGCAAATATATCTCTGCCTAAGAATTTGACAAACCAAAGTAAATCTCAACAGGAAAGTGAGGAAATCGAGACATAAAAGAAAGTTGCCTTATTCATTTTTGTGGTGTTTGTTTTGGCCGTGCTTTTGAACTAATTACAGTCCTCAAGGCTTTTGTTTTTAAGTAGTTGCTGGATTTTTTTTAACAGATATTTATAAGAGTTCTTCATAGTCCACTGAAAATGCAATAAAACCCCACATCCTTCTGACATCACTTTTAAGTTCATTTAAAAAAAATGATATTCTGTTTTGTATGACACTACTTTGTGTGAAAGAGGCTTTTTTTGGTACATTTTCACACTGTATTTTTCCAGAACTACAGTGTAATGTAAGTGCTGAGGGCGCCTGGGATCTTACGATGAGGGTGAGGGATAAAGGTCAGACTCTCTGGTGCTAACTGAAATTCTTTTCCCTGAAGAAGGCTCATTTTTTTTTTGTTAGGCTTTCGGTGCTTGAATATTTTTCATATCTTATTTACTGTAAGGATGCAAGAATAATGGATATAACAGGAACATTAGGGCTATGGACATCTTTGCTCCCCTTTTTTTTTCAGAAATCTACCTGACACGATACCACAGAATGCGAAGGACTGGGTAGCTGTGATAAAATTCTTGAGGAAATCTGTCCAGTGGATTCAGTGAGACTGTCAGTTTGATCAAACAAATGGCAAGTTTGAAGTTTAAGGCTTAATGTTTGCCTTGTCATTTAGCCAATACAGCAGTGAGAAAATAGGATATAATTCTGTTCAGTGTCATGTACATGTCAAAAAAGACAGTATAACGTACTGAAAGTGGGGTCATACATAGCCATTATGGGTAAATTCAGAGTTCACTAAACTTCATGATATCCAGGACATTGCAGGCAAGTTAATAGGCATCCTGTTGATGAGAAACATACATTTAAAGGGAAGATTTGATTCAGCACCAATTAATTTTCTATATCCTCCAGTGTTACTTAATACAAAAGATAAGATAAAGGCACATGTTGCACATCACCATTAAGAAGTTTCTGCTGTATAACCAGGCAAGCTTAAAAATAAGTTAGAGGACTGTACAGCCACTCATAAGTATAAGTTTGAAACAATGAGAAATATTTTTTATACAGCTAATTGTGACAAATATTTTTATCGTGCATCTGTTATTATTATTCTCACGTTATGTTCCATTGATATTTCAGAGAAAATACAATATGACAAATATTACACACCATAGCACTTATGCTCTTCACATGCTGAACTCTCCACACACTGCACCCTCCATGTGTTGCGCTGCCCACATGCTACGCTTTACAGGTGCTGTGTTCTCCACGTGTTGCTCTCCCCACATGTTGTGCGGTACAGTGCTGTGCTTCTCAAACATTACACTGTCCACACGCTGTGCACACCATGTGTCGGGCTCTCCTCAAGTTGTGCTCTCCTCATATTGCACTCCCCTCAAGTTGTGCTCTATTCATGTTGCACTCTCTTCATATTGCACTCTCCTGATGTTGCACCCTCCTCATATTGTGCGCTCCTCATGTTGAGCAATCCTCATGTGGCACTCTCCTCATGTGGCACTCTCCTCATGTTGCACTCTCCTCATGTTGCACTCTCCACATGTTGCACTTTACTCATGTTGCACTTTACTCATGTTGTACTCTCCACATGTTGTACTATCCACATGTTGCACTCCCCACATGTTGCACTCCCCACGTGTTGCACTCGCCTCGCATTACACGCTCCTCACATTACACTCTCCTCATGTTGCACTCTCCACATGTTGCACTCTCCACATGTTGCACTCTCCACATGTTACACTCTCCACATGTTGCACTCTCCTCATGTTACACTCTCCACATGTTGCACTTTCCTCATATTGCACTCGCCACATGTTGCACTCTCCACATGTGGCACTCTCCACATGTGGCACTCTCCTCATGTTGCACTCTCCTCATGTTGCACTCTCCACATGTGGCACTCTCCTCATGTTGCACTCTCCTCATGTTGCACTCTCCTCATGTTGCACTCTCCTCATGTTGCACTCTCCTCATGTTGCACTCTCCACATATTGCACTATCCTCATGTTGCACTCTGTGGACATGTTGCAATCTCCTCATGTTGTACTCTGCACTCTCCTCGTGCTGCACTCTCCTCGTGCTGCACTCTCCTCGTGCTGCACTCTCCTCGTGCTGCACTCCCCTCGTGCTGCACTCCCCTCGTGCTGCACTCCCCTCGTGCTGCACTCTCCTCGTGCTGCACTCTCCTCGTGCTGCACTCTCCTCGTGCTGCACTCTCCTCGTGCTGCACTCCCCTCGTGCTGCACTCCCCTCGTGCTGCACTCCCCTCGTGCTGCACTCCCCACGTGCTGCACTCCCCACGTGCTGCACTCCCCACGTGCTGCACTCCCCTCGTGCTGCACTCTCCTCGTGCTGCACTCTCCTCGTGCTGCACTCTCCTCGTGCTGCACTCTCCTCGTGCTGCACTCCTCTCGTGCTGCACTCCCCACGTGCTGCACTCCCCACGTGCTGCACTCCCCTCGTGCTGCACTCTCCTCGTGCTGCACTCTCCTCGTGCTGCACTCTCCTCGTGCTGCACTCCCCTCGTGCTGCACTCCCCACGTGCTGCACTCCCCACGTGCTGCACTCCCCACGTGCTGCACTCCCCACGTGCTGCACTCCCCACGTGCTGCACTCTCCACTCTCCTCATGTTGCACTCTCCTCATGTTGCACTCTCCTCATGTTGCACTCTCCTGGTGTTGAGCTCGTCGCGTTGCACTCTCGTCGCGTTGCACTCTCGTCGCGTTGCACACTCGTCGCGTTGCACTCTCCTGATGTTGCACTCTCCTGATGTTGCACTCTCCTCATATTGCACTCTCCTGATGTTGCACTCTCCTCATATTGCACTCTCCTCATATTGCACTCTCCTGATAGTGAGCTCGCCTAATATTGCACTCTCCTCATGTTGCACTCCCCTCATGTTGCACTCCCCTCATGTTGCACTCCCCTCATGTTGCACTCCCCTCATGTTGCACTCCCCTCATGTTGCACTCCCCTCATGTTGCACTCCCCTCATGTTGCACTCTCTTCATATTGCACTCTCCTGATGTTGCATTCTCATCATATTGCATTCTCCTCATATTGCACTCTCCTGATGTTGAGCTCTCCTCCTGTTGCACTATCCTCCTGTTGCACTATCCTCATGTTGCACTCTCCTCATGTTGCACTCTCCACGTTTTGCACTCTCCACGTTTTGCACTCTCCTCATATTGCACTCTCCTCATGCTGCACTGCCCACATTCTGAGTGGCGGTGTTGTCAGATGAACAAAAGAATGGCGATTGCAGACCACACCTTGAAGTCTCTTTACTGTGGGAAGCACCAATGCTGGTATTACTCTGTAAAAACAAAATTGTTCAATAAACATTCATGTTTCATAAAGCTTTAAAGCTCTCTTGATGGCTCGGTTAGTAAATGTACTACCTAGTATGGAATTAAGCCATGTAGACTAGGTAGGTCCCAGGTTCAATTCCCAGTCTATACTGAGACACCTGGGGACCGATATGGGTTGCCAGCAGGGGGTCGACTGGGCACGTGGGTAACCCGCCCACTAAAATCGTTGGGATCTCCACGCGATCGTAGGTAAATTGAAGCCACTAACCTTGGCTTCCGGGTTTCGCGATGGAAAGCTGCGCAGCGGGCGGACTGCGCACCCGCATCATAGGCTGTCAGCTGGAGGAGCCCTGTTTAAAGGGGCAGTCCTCCAGTGACTGATGCTGCAGAAAGGAGACAAAATTACAGCATGGAGCAGCCCAGGGGGAAGGCTGCTCCCAGGTTTAATGATACCTCACTCCAGATCCTACTGGATGGGCTAAGGAGGAGGGGGAGGACAGAGATCTTCTCCATGGCAGACGGGAGGAAGTGGCCTGCCTCTGCCACAATGAAGGCCTGGCTCGAGGTGGCAGAGGAGGTCACCAGCACCACCAACATATCACGCACCTGCATACAGTGCAGGAGGCGCTTCAATGACCTCAGTAGGTCAGCCGAAGTGAGTACACTTACTCATTTCCCTACACTCTCTCTGCCACATCACCGCCCCCACCCCACATCTCCTTCTGCACTGCCAACACTACTCTATCACAGCACTCCTCACACCCACTGAACCCTCATCCTCATCTTATCTGCACTTACTCACCTCGCCAGTACTCATCTCACCACTACCACTCAACCCAATCGTCATACAATCTCATGGCTCTGTCTCATACTCACCCTCTCATGCATCTCTTTGATGGTCAGCCTCACCCCACCTGCCACTACCTGTGCTGCAGCCACAGGGCATGCATCACATCTGTGTAGTGGGAAGCGTAAGGCAAACGTGTTGTGAGCATGAAGGGGATGCACAAGGTTGTTTGAGGGTTTTTCATGGTTTTTACTTATATTTGATTTCGGATCAACTCACATTACATATTATATTGTCACCACTACTGCCACGTCTTGGCCATTCTTGACTGGCTTGTGCAACAATAATAAGGTTCTCCATGAACACCCTTGATGCCACCCATTGGGTCACCCTACAGTGGGTGTATGTGTAGTTGCACGACTACTTTGTGCAGGTGCCTGTTGCACAGCACTGTGTTGTGTAGCTCCACGTGGCGGAGGTGGACGGCATGCCTGGCGAGGAAGGTGATGTTGCTCGTCCTCCAATGGAGTGATGAATGCAGCAATGGACCCCCCCCCCTACCCAAACCCTGATGGTGTGAGTGTGAGGGGGTCCACAAAGTGGGTAAATGTGTTTGTACAGCAGAGTTTAGGGTATGATTTAATAATTTGGAGTGTGGAGACAACGGTGTGGCAGGCAAAACTTTGTCTGAGGTGACAGAGTGCCCTGCTGCAATGAATGAGGGTTTACCCCGCACCTGTTAAATGGACCTTTGCAGCTGCCACTGGCTGCTGGCTGCAACACGTCTGTTTAAACAGGGAGGGCTCGATGTTACCAGGGCTGCGGCTTTGTGGCGGGGGGGCTATTGGGCGCGTGGGTAATGCGCCTGGCGAAATCAGTCTGCCCCGCGTGCGATCGCAGCCTAATTGGATACACTTACCTGTTTTTCCGGGTTCCCCGCTGCTGAGCTGCGCGTCGGGCGGGCTGCGCATCCGCAGTAAGGTCTGTCAGCTGGAGGAGCTCTATTTAAAGGGGCAGTCCTCCACTGACAGATGCTGCAACAAATAGGAAAAATTACAGCATGGAGCAGCCCAGGGGAAGGCTGCTCCCAGTTTAATGATGTCTCACTCCAGGTATCATTAGATGGGGTGAGGAGGAGGGGGAGGACAGAGATCTTCCCCCCGGCGGGCGGGAGGAAGCGGCCTGCCTCTGCCACTAGGAAGGCCTGGCTCGAGGTGGCAGAGGAGATCACCTGCACCACCAACATATCGCCCACCTGCATACAGTGCAGGAGGCGCTCCAATGACCTCAGTAGGTCAGCCAAAGTGAGTACACTTACTCATTCCCCTACACTCCATCTGCCACATCACCGTCCCCACCCCACATCTCCTTCTGCACTGCCAACACTACTCTGTCACATCACCCCTCATACCCACTCTACCACTCAACCCAATCCTCATACAATCTCATGGCTCTATCTCATACTCAGCCTCTCGTGCATCTCTTTCACAGTCAGCCTCACTCAACCTGCCACTACCTGTGCTGCAGCCACAGGGCATGCATCACATATGTGCAGTAGGCAGCGTAAGGCATACGTGTCGTGAGCATGAAGGGGATGCACAAGGGTGTTTGAGGGTTTGTCATGGTTTTTACTTATATTTAATTTCTGACCAACTCACATTACATATTATATTGGCACCACTACTGCCACGTCTTTGCAAATCTTGTCTGGTTTGTGCAATAATGCCCTTTCCTGAGGATCACTATGAAGACCCACAACTGATGCTACCCATTGTGTCACTGCAGAGTGGGTGTAGGTGTATTTGCAGGGCTCTTTTGTGCAGACGACTGAGAGACGTCGGCGATGTCCCCGGTTGCACCCTGGAAGGATGCGGAGGAGAAGTTGTTGAGGGCAGTGGTTACTTTGACAGCGACAGGTAAGAAGATGGTGCTCGGGCCAACCGGGAGCAGCTCAGCATGAAGGAGGCTGCAGATGTCCACGACTACATGTCGAGTGACTCTGAGCCTCTGTGTGCACTGCTGCTCAGAGAGGTCCAGGAAGCTGAGCCTCGGTCTGTGGACCCTGTGGCGAGGGTAGTGCCCTCTGCGACGCATCTCTCTCTGCGGTTGCCCACCCTCCTGCTGTGCAGGTGGATGTGTCACAGCACTGTGTTGTGGAGCTCCACGTGTCAGAGGTGGACGGCGAGGCTGGTGATGCTGTTTGCCCTCCGAGGAGGTCATGACTGCAGCTACGGCGGCCCCCATCCAGAAGATGTACATCTGAGGGGGTCCGCAAGGTAGGTACATGTCTCTGGACCCCGGGGTAGGTGTGCAAGTTGGTGAATTTTCTTGTCAGGAGGAGGGTGGTGGAGGCCAAACTTTGTCCCAAGTGACAGAGTGGCCTCCTGCAATGAGTGAGGGTCTCCCCCCCCCCCCCCCCCCCTGTCAAATGGACCTTTGCAGCTGCCACAGGCTGACAGCTGCAACACGTTCATTTCAACTGGCAGTGTTTCCCCCAGTATGTGAAACAGTCCCAGTTGTGTCTAAAATCCCACCCCTCCTCACATATTCCCTTAATCAGGTCAGTTAATGACCTGAAATAATTAAATAAATACTGTTAAGTGGGATCCCGCTGGCTTTAATTGCCTGTGGGATTCCCACATGCGGGGGCTGCGCGCGCACGTCGGCGCGTCTGTGGGGAACCCGGAAGTGGGCGGGTTGGAGCTGGGCTCCGGACCCGCTCCGGGGTTCCCCGATTTTCGGAGCCCCCCCCGCCAGGAACGCACCCGATAGCGGTTACTAAAATGAAGCCTGGAGTGTTTCTCCCAGCAAGGGAAACACGCTCTGGGTAGTCCAAAATCCGAATCCTCCTAAAATCTCCAACTAATGAGGTCTGTAAACAACCTCAAGTTCCCAGATAATGATCTTAAGTGGGATCCCGCTGGCTTTGATTGCCGGTGCGAGTCCCGCATGCGGGGGCTGCGCGCACACCGATTCGCGTCATTGGGGAACCCGGAAGTGGGCGGATTGGAGCCGGGCTCCGGACCCGCTCCAGGAATCCCCAATTTTAGGAGCCCCCCCGCCATGAACGCACTTGCTCGGCTTTCCGAAAATTGACTCCCTGATCTCATCCAGGCTGGTTGATAGAGGGGAACTATAATTGATCTCATTACCACTACTACAAATCTCAGCCAAATCTCCCAATCCCAATTGCTATCCAACAAATTTCTGGTAAGTGTTATATGTGCATATCAGATAAGGTCAGGGAGGAGTTTCATCGTGGTAGCTGTAGACAGTCAAATAACTAGACCTGTCTAGTGGCATGCATGATGAATAGCTATTTGTGTAAGCTACTGGAAGCAGCCAGTGTCCATGGAACCACCTCCAGGAGAAAATTGGAGGGAAAGAAAAAAAGAAATGTTTTTGCTCTTTTTCATTTTATGCAAACTACTCAGGATATAGCTTTATACTGAAAGAAAAAAATAATTTGCATTTATATAGCACCTTTCGTGACCTCAGGACATTAGACAACACCTCCAACAGTGCAGCACTCCCTCAGCACTGCACTCAAGAGTCAGCCTGGATTACATGTTCAAGTCCCTGGAGTGGGACTTGAACCCACTACCTTCTGACTCAGAAACGAGAGTGCTACCACTGAACCAAGGCTGGCACCAATGCATGACAGAGTACATATTTCACAAGACTTTCAGGTAAATGCACTGAGGGTCATAGTTATATAGTTCCATAAATTAGGCTTAGGAATGCTGAGATCAGGGGGTGCTCTGGGCTTGCAGGTAGGGGATGGGATGCTGTAATAGGTTACTGTAGTAACATGTACATGTTAGCACTGTAGCGAGTATCTCCTCAGCGGGTTGCCCTGGATGTGGTTTGGTTTTGGGGGCTTGCCGGCAATGAGATCTGTGTAAGTTTGCGAGTTACATAGGTTCTTTGCCTTATTGGTAGTTGGCTGAATATACATAGATTTCCATTAAGTAGTAACTAGTGAATTATCTGTGGCACTTCTCATGATCAGTGTAGGGTCTGGAGCACATTTCCTAATGGTTACCCCAATGGATGGGAATTCATATCATGATTGCATACTTATTCAACAAAGGTGATCTCCACAACTTTTCTCAACAGTTTGACCGTTGTTTGAGGCCTAACTAAACTGTTTGCAACCTCGGCGTTCTATTTGACCCTGAGCTAAGTTTCCGATCTAATGTATCCTAACTTGCACCAAGTCCCGCTTACCCATCACCCCTGTGCCCCCAAAACCAAACCACATCCAGGGCAACCCGCTGAGGAGATACTCGCTACAGTGCTAACATGTACATGTTACTACAGTAACCTATTACAGCATCCCATCCCCTACCTGCAAGCCCAGAGCACCCCCTGATCTCAGCATTCCTACATTGGCTCCCGGTCCGGCAACGCCTTGATTTAAAAATTCTCATCCTTGTTTTCAAATCCCTCCACGGCTTCACCCCTCCTTATCTCTGTAACCTCCTCCAGCCCTACAACCCTCCGAAATCTCTGTGCTCCTCCCATTTTAAGCAAATCGTCCTTGATACCAACTAAAATCTAAAGAATAATACACAGGTAAGGAATTATCACTAGTTTGGCCCCCTAATAAACATTCTGAAAGAAACTTTAAACTCTGGTCCAATAATTCTGGCAGTGTATCACACTATATAAAGGGGAACAGCAGCATTCTTTAATTCTGGAGAAATTCCCTTCATTACTCACTCTCAAAGCAGAATATTGAGAATGTCACTGATAAAATATAGAATTCATTGATCAAAAGTTTTTTTTTTCCCTCTCAAGAAATAATTTTTAAAGATCTGTATTCTTTTGACTTCAATCTAGATTCAAATCTGATGCTTTTTTTAAAACTCTGTGAGGTCCAAGAACATTCTATAGTAGTTTTGTGGAGAGCACACAGGATATCCTGGTTAAGGGCCATCCTGTAAAATGCACACGTGCTGAAAATAAATATTTAATGTAGAGGCATAAGTGAACTTCATTCATTTTTTCCTGTTCACCTTTGAGTATTTTAGCAAATACTCAATTGCGATTGGGAGAACAAAATCACAAACACTAAAAGACAGTATTAACAGTGCTCTGGAGTGAATACGTTCCAAAAGAATCTTTAATACCTACTTCATCCAGCAAGCTTGTCCCACTAAAATGGCATCAAGTGCCCCATTCCTTTATAGTAAGTACCAACAGGGCAAACTAAGTACATATCATTTATGTCAGGATAACTGCTCCTTCTGCTTACTCCTACACTAAAGTTCCACTTTAAAGGGCATACATACTTAGACACAATGGGGGATAAATTGGTTTGCACCTGTTTTGGGGCACGAACCAGGTAGCGTGCACTCTGCACGCAACAGAAGATGCAGGCCTGAGGACCACGCAAAATTGTTCCTCGGGCCTCATCTTAATATTTCAGGCAAGCCTGTCGCACTTCCGGAGGCAGCTTGCCCATGTAAACGGATCCAAATTTAGGCCACCTGACTCACCAGCAGTAGCCTTCAGATAAGTACTGGGGGGAGAGAATCAGAACGGGAAGGGTGCATACGTGAGCCGACAACAGCCTTTAGGAGTGCTGTGGAGCCAGGAAGATCACTCCTGCTCCTCCTGGCTCCACAACAAACTTAAACAAAAAAAACATACTTACCTTTTTGGTGGTGACTGCTTGCTAGGCCACATCCACGCTAGCAAAGCCTGAGCAGGACAGTCCAGTGCCTGCTCCGCTCAGGGCAGCCCAATTTCCCAGAGGGAGCCTAATAGCACGTGGAAGAGGCCTAATGTCTGTTTTAGACGGCCGCCCTGGATGCCTGAAAAATGGCTTGATGAAATATTAGTGCCCGAAATTGGCCATCTTAGCCCCTGTTTTAGACCTGTAAGCGCAATTAAGTCCAATATCTACCCCAATCCACTTATTTTTCAGTTGTAACTCAGTAATCCCATGTATTGAAAATGGAATTTCCTTTCAGTCACTGAGGCTCTGATAATGACTTGAACTTCCTCTTTTAACAAAAATCAGAAGAATGTCTGTTTTTCTCCATAATGAGTCTTGAATAAAATTCTGGGAATGGTGGCTTTCATTTCATTACTGGGTTGCTAATTATGGGAAAACTGGCATTCTCCTGTTTTTTTTATTAAAAAAGGGAATTGTGCCCTCTGGAAAAAAGGAGCATTTTCCTCACCAAAGCGGTGTCCCAATTAAAAGTCTTCCACAGCATCAAATCTCACTTGTGCACTTTTTATGGAGGGCGAGGGCGGCGGGTGGGGTGGGGGGGTGGGGGGGGGCGGTGGTGAGGAGGTTATGTTGCATCAATTTTCAATGATACTGGATTTCAATATAGTGTAACTTGTAATGACAGGTTAGCTTGTGAGCAGCTTTTTATAAAAAGTCAAATAGCTATTTTAGTACTAAAAAATGACAGTTGTGGTTTTTAAAAAATATATATTAGTCATCACCATTGCGTCTTTAGCATATTGCAGCTTCAGGCCACGGCAGCAGAAAGTTGATAACTCTAGACAATGAATAAAGTTACTGTATCTCTAGTGTGCTGATATTTTTGCTATTAACGTAGCATACCATGCCTTATCCTCCCTGCACAGCCTGAAAGGAACTCAGGATCTATGTCTGCCATCTCCAGCACAGCAAGGTTAGTTAATCAAGCCTAAACTATTCTTCCTGCATGTGGTCTATGAATCAGCAACTGACACAGGAGAATGGGCAAAATGTCAGGTGCTGTTTTGTCAGTCGTTCTTTCACAACAATTTAAAAATGGATTATCAGCAGGGACTGGATAGGTTACCGACAGTTAAAAGTAAAACCTAGCAGCCCTGCGATGGCATTTTTATTCCCTAACATCTGGAAGTGGTAGGTAATCAACAGGGTTGTGCTCCTCACCGCCACTACTGACTGTTTCAGCAATGACTACCTTCTGGAAAATATTATTCACTAAGGTCCTGTGAACAACCCACAATTCTGAGCCGTACAACAGTCCTGGAGAAAACGCTACTGTTACTTGAACTTAACTTCAGAATCAAAGATATTGGCCTTCATGATACCACAGAGTTTTTACAAATGATGGCAATGTCAATGAGAGCTTTGTTGTGCAACTTTATTTTTAAAATTAAAGATCCTAGGTGAAAGATTGAGTCCCATTGTGCAGGACACCGCAGAGGGGGAGAAAAGATTGTATAAATCAAGATGTAGGAGTCAGGTGACACCAAGTTTGAGTTTTAAAAGTCTGTAGGTTGTAGGAGGAAGGGAAAAATTGAGGCCACTAAGAAGTCCAAATAGTTTTGCGATCCTGGCAAAGAATTATAGAGTGGGAGGCAAGGCGATGAGTCATGATTTCAACATAGCGAAGATGTAGTGTCTGATACACTGCAAGGATACAGTGGGTACATTTTTATGGGTGGGACTTCCATTTTGTGATGAGTGCTTACTGAAAGCAAAATGGCACATGCTTGAGAAGATAGCAAAGGCTAGCAAATTTATACCCAAAACAACACAGTCAAAGTAGAGCACTGTTATAACTTTTAATTTGCCAGTTCAAAGAAATAACAATAAACATGAAGTGACAATAACAGTGATTCACTCCAATATAGTCATTCAACCATTAAAATCACTGCAAAAATAAGTCAGTCATGTATTTTCCAGTGACTGCTACTGTAGTTTTGTGGAGATTTTTGATCATGTTGCCCATTTAGAGGGCACTGTGAAGGCTTGCATTTGACTAGTGTGACAAGAAAATGGGGATAAAGTGTACATATGCATTAGTGGTGGGTTGAAGGGTTGCTACATACTGACAATTTGAATGTTTCAGCTGACTGCTGTATTTATTTCAACCTCTGGAGGTACATTGATGGCATCATGTAAATTGTTACCTTTCTTCTCATTGTAAGATTTTGAGTATGTGAGCTGTTCTCTTGGTGGAAATGAGCTACTGGAACACAGTACCACTTAAGAGGCTGAAGGAGTATCTACATTTTATGTACACTTGTTTTGTTTTAAAAGCTTTTTATTATCCCCACTTTTCTTCCCTGTAGGCAGTGAGTCGCACACTGGGTACAGTCCACAGTACCATACCCTTATGGACCTTCTTCAAGCTAGTTCAATGTCAGGCCTCATCCACTCACATGCACATTCCAGGAGGCATCAGGAGCAGGAATCCTGGCTGATTTCCTCCCCCCGCCCCCCCACCTTAGCCTAGGGACACTGAAGCCACAGATACAAAAATTGGCCGTGTGGTTGATAGTGAGGAAGAAAGCAGTAGACTGCAGGAAGATACAAATGGATTGGTCAGGTGGACAAAAAAGTGGCAAATGGAATTCAATCCGGAGAAGTGTGAGGTAATGCATTTGAGGAGGGCAAAAAAGACAAGGGAGTACACAATAAATGGGAGGATACTGAAAGGTGTAGAGGAAGTGAGGGACCTTGGAGTGCATGTCCACAGATCCCTGAAGGTAGCAGGACAGGTAGATAAGGTGGTTAAGAAGGCATATGGAATACTTTCCTTTATTAGCCGAGGCATAGAATATAACAGCAGGGAGGTTATGCCAGAACTATATAAAACACTGGTTAGGCCACAGCTTGAGTACTGTGTACAGTCCTGGTCACCAGATTACAGGAAGGACGTAATTGCAATAGAGAGGGTACAGAGGAGATTTACGAGGATGTTGCCGGAACTGGAGAATTTTGGCTATGAGGAAAGATTGGATAGGCTGGAGTTGTTCTCTTTGGAACAGAGGAGGCTGAAGGGTGATTTAATTGAGGTGTACAAAATTATGAGGGGCCGAGATAGTGTGGATAGGAAGGACTTATTTCCCTTAGCAGAGAGGTCAATAACCAGAGGGCATAGATTTAAAGTGATTGGTAAAAGGATTAGAGGGGAGCTGAGGGAAAACTTTTTCACCCAGAGGATGGTGGGGGTCTGGAACTCACTGCCTGAAAAGGTGATAGATGCAGAAACCCTCAACTCATTTAAAAAGTACCTGGATGTGCACCTGAAGTGCCGTGACTTACAAGGCTACGGACCAAGTGCTGGAAAGTGGGATTAGACTGTATGGCTCATTTTCAGCCGGTATGGACACAATGGGCCGAATGGCTTCCTTCTGTGCCGTAAATTTTCTATTATTCTATGTAGTGTCCCCACCATTGTCCTAGGCAAAATCAGCCATCAGACCGAAGACCAGATTCTGAGACTTTCCTAGTCTGTATGACTCAGCACCACACTAATCAACTGAGTGATCGGGAAGCCCTATAAGTTTTGAAGCAATGTTTTGAATCAGATGCAGTGTCTATTTGAAAGATTGTTAAGGTGTACAGATATTTTGAAAAATATAAAAAGAGATGGATATGTACTGAAAACAACTGAAGCTATAGAAAGAGGAAGTGGCATTAAAAGACCTTTTTAAGTTGAGAAGCCAAAGTGAAGGGCCAAGACATATGATGCAAGATAGCTCCAAGTTTGAAAAGAGTCAAAGAGATGACAACAACTTGCATTTAGATGGCACCTTTATTGCAGCATAAAGTCCCAAGGCACTTCACAGGAATGTAATCAGTCAAAAAATGTCTGAGCCAAATTAGCTGAGACAAAGAAAGAGATATTAGCAGGGGTGACTAAAAGCTTGGTCAAAGAGATAGGTTTTAAAGAGGATAAATCAACAATTAGCGATTAGATAACTTCAAGCTTAAGCTTTAAAAGCTTTGAGGTGGTAGGAGAAAAGTGGGGGGGCAGGGCTGAGGGAGGTAAGGAGTTCCATTATTTTGACAGTCTGGGAAATAATGAATCATAATGAATGTGTGATGAATCTTGATTTCAACACAATGGGGATAAAGGGAGGAGGAAAAGCTTGTTTGGAGCTTAAAATTAAATTGGGTAGAATGGAGGTGTACTGACCATGGTAGTAGTATTGATCAAATAGAGAAATATTGAAACAGAGAAAGAGCTAGATAGATAGAGAGAGCTTGGAGGCTACCTGGCAGTGCCCAATTAAGGTTTATCAAAATTATAACTGAATGTTACATGCAACACAATATTATCATGGTCAGAGGCCTCACCATAATCTTAAAGTATGGGAGAAGGATGATGGTGTGCAATAGCCATCACCAGCAACACACCATGCACTGGATAGAGACAAGTGCATGAGAATTTCATTGCCCATTTCTTTAAGTGAGGTCTGCAAATTTGCACTATTGCTTTCTGCGATCATGGAACTGCTGGTTGTTCTACCTATTAGTTTTTGCTCAGAATTGAATATGTTAATCTTGCTTTAGTATTGGACAACTGACATTTTGTTTTCTGCACAGTAAAAGAGTGACAAGCTGTAAAATCATTTCATCGTGTTTAAGCATATGGTAGTGCTCCAGTTCCTTGTGTTTACTCATTTCTAAAAATATTTACCCATTTTTGAATTGTGAACTCCTGCATATGTTTTGTGAGGATGCCCTACTTCTAACTGTTCCCCTAGCTGAGAAAGTGGTCATGATGGATGGCTGCTTAGCCAACTGACAAACTGGGGGGCTGCATCATTGCCAGGAGTTTCCTTTCCCAATGCCATTTGGGGCTTATTGCTTTTGCTTTTGGAGGCAAAACCCGAGTCACTTGTGCGCTGCTATGTGATGGCACAGAACTGTTGTTGACATGAGGGCCCACTAGTTATAAAGAATGTAGTCATGATTTTGCTACACTTGGTACACAGAGGAAATCTTTCCCCCTAACCCCAACATGTATTGCAAGTTTTATATTCAGTCACTTTACATGGCTAGCATTGGCTGGATGAGTTAGGGAGTTTTTGTCAATCGTACTGCCTGACTTATGGATCAGCATTGCCATTGACACAATAGACTTGACTAATCTTGGACTTGGTTAATTCTACCACAGGTCCTATGAAAAATAAAATAAGGGATGTGCAGAGAATGGATTCATTTTGGGAAAATTCAGCTATATCACCTTGTTTTGGCCACACTCATGTAATCACCAATTCATTTCTGACTCAGCATAATCCAATATCGTGTTGTGGGAATATATGCAAGTTTGATAAATACTATATAAATACAGTGGTTAAAATACATGGTCCTGACATGATGCAGCAAGAAGAGTTTTCATACTGCGATAATGACTGAGAAAAGTATCTCAATATTCTGATAATTCTTAGTTTTATTACATGCCACCACGTTCTTTCTGCTATAGTCTGTGTACTGATCAATAAGTAATCTCTCAGATAAAAATTATAATAACTCCAGAATCTGTATTTTGTTATTTCACTTGTGGTCTTTTTCAAAATAGAACTATAACATGAAAACTAATCTTCAGTGTAATAATTTAAAGCTCATTTTAGTCTTTCGCAATAATTGTATCTTTTATATAAAGGTGGGCAAGCCTAGAGGAAACTGAGCTAAGCTTAAACCTTCTCTGGTTCTGGCTTAGCTCTGTGTTAACAAAAAATGACAAGCTACATCCAAGCCAAGTCCAAAGATCCAAGAGTCATACCACAGTGCATCCGTAATTGGATACCATGTAACTACAGCATTCAGAATGCTTATAGATCATGACAGAGGCAATGGCTCCGATATTTACTTAGGCCGTGAAGAGAGCTGAGGGGGGGTGGATTTCCGGATGGGAAACCCTGAAGTATGGGTTTCCCCGAAGTCCTGCAGAATTTAACTGCAGGACGTCTTTTAAATTTTCTCAACAGGTTTCCCGTGCAACAGCCAGCCAGATTGATAGGTTGGTTGCCTGTCGGGCAGGATAGCAGCTGGAGAGTGGATGCCAGGAGTAGATGCTGGAGGGCTGGAAGGTGAGTAAATGTTATAATTATATTTGTACAGTTAGGGGTTGGGGTCGGATCTTGGTGGGCATCTCGGAAATCGGCGGCGGGGTGGGGTTCAGATGTCGAGGGGGGTGTCAGACATTGGACAGTGTCTCGGACATCGGGGGAGGGGTCAGAAATCGGGGGGTCGGACATTGGTGGGGGAAGGATCGGACATCGCAAAGTGGGGGAGTCAGCCAATCACGTTGGTCTGATCGTGGCGGGTAAACTTGTTGGGCCTGATGGAAACACTCCTGCTCCTCCTGGCCCACAAACCGTGCAATAAAGGCACTTACCTCACGGATCCAGCCCCTCTCGCCTCCTTTTACCTTCCAGGATTCCCGAGCCCCGGGAATTCCTGCTTCCATGAATTAAAAATAAAAATGCTATTAAAATCCTCCTTAAAAGATTTCAGTGACCGACCCGCCTCCTGAGAGCAGGTTGTTCGCCCACCCCCCACAACCTGCCTCTGTTAAAACCAAAAGTGGGCAGGTTGGACATTTTTACAATTTTTACCTTCTCACCTGCTCCCCAACCCACCCATCCTTGGGGGTTAAAATTACCTCCGGTAATAAAATATGCAACAAATTCACGTCTGAAAGGAAAACGTGCTGACTGCGTGTTGAACCTTTAAAAGCAACGAGTAAGCTTTTCCCAATCTTTGACTAAAAATAGGAGAAAGGTCATTTTCTATGTTTTGTTAACTGAGTAATACTTTGTGAGCTGGAAACTATGTGCAGCCCACCTTTGGGATGAGACTTGCTTCTTGGAGGGCGTTTACATGTTCTGTTGGTAAATCTGCTATTCATCCACCCAATTGCTAACATATGTGGGACCATCTAGCCAGAGATGCTGGTGTTTTTAAACATGGCTACTATTGTGTCTTCTTTTTGAGAGTAGATATGTGTCTGAGAACAGAAAGCTCATGTTGCTGCCAGTTCCCATGGTACAAGAAGTACTTCCACATTGAAGACCACATTATGAAAAAAATAAATGTACAGATAGCCAAAATGATACAGTTTTGTGATATGATTTCTGGAAGTGTTTGCAAGGCCTGCCCAATATTACATCACTAGTTTCCAAGAACAGGTCTAATAACCTTACTGTGGAAAACCCCTTTTGGTTGCAGCTGTATGTTGTTTCAAGTGTCAGCATGATTACTCATCTGGACAGGCACAAAAAAAAAATCACTATGTTCATAAGCTTTCTTTCAGCTCACTCACCTTTAGAATATAGATTTATTTGCCTTTTAAGACCTTTAGGTTACTTAAATATGTACACTCCAATAGTCGGCATCTTACACTGTTTCAACTCATGTGGAAGCACTGAAGATCTAATGTGCATTGTGCAGCTATTAACACATTTTTGTCTCACAGTTTTCAGCTATATGAAAGGAGAGATGGTGACTTCCAATTTGACTCAGCTTGAATCTTGGCATTGGGTGTCCCCTGACTCAACCCAGGATCAAATTGACCTTCAGGCTATTTAACCACCCATTTGTAGGTGAACAATTGACTTGAAATAAAATCATATATGACCTGATTATTGTATGCCTGGTTTTAATGAGGTAATAAGAAGGAAAGAACAAACTTGCATTTATATAGCATCTTTCACAACCTCAGGATGTTCCAAAGCGCTTCACAATGAAGTACTTTTGAAGTGTAGTCACTGTTGTAATATAGGAAACCCGGCAGCCAATTTGCACACAGCAAAGTCTCACAAACGGCAATGTGATAATGATCAGATAATCTGTTTTAGTGATGTTGGTTGAGGGATAAATATTAGCTAGGACACCGTGGAATAATCCCCTGCTCTTCTTCGAAATAGTGCCATGGAATCTTTTATGTCCACCTGAGAGGGCAGACAGGGCCTCGGTTTTAACATCTCAACTGAAGGACGGCACCTCTGACAGCGCAGCACTCCTTCAGTATCGCAACTAGATTTTGCGCTCAAGCAATGCAGCATTGTTATGTAATTATCCTAGGACTATTCTAGCCAAACTCGTTCCCTTCAGGGTCATTAAAAAGAGGATACTTAGTGGAGAACTGTGGTATACCAAAGTTATTCTAAGAGAAAGAAAGAACTGATAACTCATGCGTGACACCACCATGACTAAAATATTGAAAATGTACCCCCTTGTGCTCCCCTTCCCTGCATGGCTCACAGAGTAAATGCATTGGGTCATGTAGAATTGAACCACACAAGTCTCAGGTTCAATCCTCAATCTATGCAAGTTGGCTGGTTTCAGGCAGGAAGTAGTGACCATGCTACAGTATCCCTGGACTAGAAAGAGGAAAGTTCAGACAAGGTTCCCACTCTATGGACTACACTTTCCTAATTTGCTAATTTTAATGAAATGAGTATAAAATGGGGAATACTGCTTTATCGTCACGTCTACTTTCCATTAAAACTGCGTAACAGAGGAGAATGTACCCATTGATCACTACTGAGTGACTGAAGCTTGAAAGTGCACGTCAGAGGCGGACAAGATCAAGCTTAGCTCTGATGACCCCATGCTTGACTTGTATTGTGAAGAATACCCACTTGGATGAGATACTGGAAGGCGGCTGGCACCCATGAAACAATATTGTAACTTGTGTCACTGCTTTCAAGGCAGGAGGGGAGAAAACTGGGGAAAATGTATACGCTAAACTGCAGTTTCAAATTTCAATAACCAGGAATTATTAGTAATGCAAAGGATTCCTGGAAAAATCCATCATCATGTCCTTGAACAGGGTTACTGCCAATCTTCTGCCGAAGTTACGCCGACAGAGTGGGTGAAACCCCGAGGAAACTCCTGTTTTTAGTTCCAAATTTCAGTGCAAAAATTACTTTGTAGAGTACATAACATAGAATCATAGAAATGATAGCTCATTTTTTAATATTTCCTTTATTATTCCTTCTATATTATTCACCTCTCTCCCATTTAACAAATGGAAGAAAATCAGGCGGTTTCTATAATGGGCAGCCGATTCCCCAACAGCTGTTTTACACCTGGGCAGAAAATTGGAAATCTACCCCAATCACTTCTTCCACTTGGGTAATCACTTGCTCCATGGTGCAGTGGTGTTGCTCATGATTACTATCACTTGTGTCACTGTCCTTGTGTGCATCATAGGTATCCAACACTTAGAGAACTGAAGCCCTCCAGGAGTTTCCTGCACTGTCCTTGATTCCTTTCCCCCCTCCTAAATGATGGTCAATTACTTCCCTCCCTCTCCCTCACTATTCCTCGCTAACTGCAATGCCCATACAAAGAAACCTTCCTCCTCCATTATAGTGCAGAGTGCCTTGTAGAAAGCATCACTATTAATTTATCTAGTTCACATTATATATCCCTTAAAATGCCCATAGGTCAATATGCCAGTGGCTTACAAATGTTTCCCATGCAATTTACTAGCATAGACATATCATCCACTGCTGTTAAGAGAGATAATATGAGTAAAGTAGACTGTAGCTGCACAAGAGAGATAATTTGCTGTGAAAACATTTTATTTTCTTTAGAAAACCATAGAATTCTGTTACAATTATTAAAGATATTTAAACTGACAAAGAATTAAGTACAAATATGCACTTATACAATACACACTGGATAAAAGCTGACAAGAATTTGTATTTACTACTATATGGCCTAAGTGTATCTTATTGTCAACTCCTGTACATGTATGCTGTAAACTAGTTAAGTGTAAGCCTACCACAGCAAAGGAGTCAATATTTGAGAATGTGTCAACATGCATTGATAATGGAGGAGCCAGTATCATCTTGGATAGGTACACCAGCTGTACAAATTAGACCAATGTAAAATACAGTCGTAGATGCCTTTAGGGAACATATTTGTTCAGTTTCTAGAGGTTTATCACCTTCTAAGAACTGAATAACTTCAAAGGTATAGTTGTCATTGTAAGGGAGTTATTGACTGGCTATGGATTGCACGGACTGCAGGAGATTCAAATGTAGATCAAATAAAGTCTTTCATCAGTGTTCACATGAGCTATTGGTCAATATTTATTAATCACCATCTGTGACTACTTCCCCCCTTCCCTTTCCCCACCGTTTAATAATGCACAAGTAACTAGTACATAGGCCAAATGGGCTACAGGTCAACGAGTTCATTTTAATCAGGTAAACGCAAATATGCTTAGTTCAGAATTTACTGATTTGTCCTTGTTTCAACTCAGATTTAAGTCCCTCATTTGGCTAGGGAATACTGGCTACTGAGTTTAGAGAAACATAATTACTGGAATATTTCATTCATTGATGTATTTCAGATTGTAAGGCTAATAATCACACTTCAAAATAGTATAGCTGTGAGTTGACACATGAGTGGACATTCGTCTGGCATTATGTTCTGCTTTCAATCACACCTTCCAGTCCAAGATTGTAATTTTATATTAAAAAAGAATCACATGATGGGGAGATTGTGTAACTGTCAGAATCCCCTGAAATGATTCCCTCGGTGTCATACACACAGCTGAAATAACGTGAGAGACAATAAAACGTAAAGCAAGAAACAAACTGAACATTTCTTTTCATTGTTGTCCGTTGCATAAAGTGGCAGCGTTGTTTTATCAGTCTGATTGCCTGCTTCTAAAAGGGCAAGTGTCAGTGTGTTAGGGAGTATTTAGACAGGCCAGAACCACAGCTACAAAACCTACTTCTAAAGCCACCTTTTTAGACACTGCAGCAAGTTTGTGCTAAGGAGGTGCTCTATCTAGTTCAGTGTAAACTCTTTCAACACGCTCTTCATTTTTTGTTGCCTTTGTTTTTATTTAGCTCCAGATGCGATTGACAAAACAACGATGTATGTAAACATGGGGTTGTCCTGACATTCTCCTATGGTGACATCAAAAGGTTGATTTTAGATATGCCACACAAGCCAAAAGAAATGAGCTTGGTTTACATTTTACATTTAGTTTGGTCTGAATCGACTCCAGTCCATCAGATTGAAAGCTCAATCCAAAATACTGAAACTGCAGGAAACAGTGTAATTGAAAGCCGGGCTCAGCTCCAAGGTTTTGTATGTTCAGGTTCAGATTTCTTGACCAACAAAGAAATCTCCCATTTTGTAAGAAATTGAAGCCTGAACTCAGCTTGACCAAGCTGTAAAACGGGTAAAAGGATTTCATAGCCATCGATTTAGTGCAGCATTTCATTCCTTATGATAATGACAAGTGAGACATCCCATTTGTGATACTCAAATGGAAAAACTAGCAGGTTGTCTTGGGGTGCATATCTGTTCATTTACTTCTTGATAACCTAGTAGGGATGATAACAAACAGTTTCATGGCAATGTTGCATACATGTGCTCTTTCATGTGACTATTGAAGTTTGTGTTACGATCCCTGAGAAGGATGGCAAGTAACCTCATGCTTGAGATGTAACTCTGGTACCTGAAGGTCCAGTAGGGTAGGTCATATTCTGTTGTGTGCATGGAAGTAAAAATTACAGTGCCCCTTTAGCATGGATAAAACTGATGTTAAGCCACTTGGACCTACATAGAATTATAGAATCATAGAAAGATATTGCTGAGAAGGAAGCCATTTGGCCCCATCGTGCCTGTGCTGGCTCTTTGAAAGAGTTACCCAATTAGTCCTATCCCCTTGCCCTTTTCCCATAGCCCTGCAAATTTTTCCTCTTCAAGTATTTGTCCAATTCTTTTGCCAATTATCTTAAATCTGTGTCTTTTGGTTACCGACTATTCTGCTACTGAAACAATTTCTCCTTCTTTACGCTATTAAAATCCTTCATGATCAAAACCTACACTGACCTCCATACTGCAGTTTTGAAATTTGGCTTTAGCTGTGGATAACCCGAATTTCATACCCTCCGAAGCTGATGACATACTTTTTGCAAATGTTGAAATTAAAGTTGCGCAATTAAATTTTGGCTTGATATCACATTTTCTATGTGGTGTAATGTAACAAACAGAATATCACATCTGTGACCATGAGTTCCAGGTGTTTTTTCACTCATGTGGAAGATTGTTATACCTCACTTGTGACGGCAGCGCTCATAAGTCTTTCACACTTGGAAAGAAATGCCAAATCCTCCTATATGTCTCACTGAAGGATCAAACTGAGATCTCCAAAGTATCCTTTGAATCTTTGAATCATATTATAAAGTCAAATTCCAGGGTTTCATTATTTTTTAGTGATGACGAGTAGTCCAAGGTCTTAATATACATGAAATTAAGGGAGCATAAACTCACCTCACAGGACTCTCACCCCTGTATTAATTGTCAGATCTGAACCCCACAGATTGCTGTATTTCTGCTCATTTTATGATGATCACAATTTGATGATCAAGCAGTCCATCCACACCTTAAACATCCACTCCCTTCACCACCGGCGCACTGTGGCTGCAGTGTGTACCATCCACAGGATGCACTGCAGCAACTGGCCAAGGCTTCTTCGGCAGCACCTTCCAAACCCGTGACCTCCACCACCTAGATTGGCAAGGGCAGCAGGTGCATTCGAGCACCATAACCTCCAATTTCCCCTCCAAGTCACACACCATCCTGACTTGGATATATATCACTGTTCCTTCATCGTCGCCAGGTCAAAATCCTGGAACTCCCTACCGACTGCAGTGGTTCAAAAAGGCTGCTTACCATCACTTTCTCAAGGGCAACTAGGGATGGGCAATAAATGTCGGTCTTGGTGGCGACACCCATATCCCAAGAATGAATTTTTAAACAAATTCAGTCTACTTGAGATCGTTTTTTTTTGCAAAATGCTGCTGAACAGACACAACCATCCCTCGGCCCATATATGGCATGATTTTCTTATCCCATTGAGTTTCCTGCTGCCATTACAGGTGGGTCAATGACAACCCATCTGTTCCCAAAGCCACAGCCACAAAAATAACTATAAGAAAACCTTTTAAACATATATTTGCTATTCATTACTTGTCATCCAGTGGGGAAGAGCATCTGATCCTTTGTGGTTTTCTGATGACCATGTGGCTATTTCCTTCGTGGCATTGTTGGTTTGGTTGGTCTGGAAAGACTTAAATATTATGGGCCAGATTTTGCTGTGAGCTAGCCGTTCATTAGACTTGCATTTGCCCACAGACTTTCTATGGGTTCAGTCAAACATCCAAACGGCATGGCACCCTCTAAAGGACATCTGGGACCTGTGTGAACGGGGCAAGCAACTGTGTATCTCCTTAACCAATCAGATTGAAGAATTGTTAATGAGCCGCGCAAGGACTGAACCAGGAAGTGTAAATTAGAATAGTGAATTCAATGTCAAATCAGGTACAGAAAGTGAAATAAAGAGAGGGAAAGAAAGATTGGATAAAGAGACCGAGATAAAAGAGATAGAAAGATAAAGTAAAAAAAAATTTTTTTTTTTTTAAAACCTCCAACTATATTTAAACACTAAAGTAATGAGACTCCGCACTTGTAACAGTAAATTTTCAGTCCCAGAGAGGTTATTTGGCAGTAATTAAGACTTATCATGCCATTAAAATGGTACTTGGGAATAGACAAAACCTAACTTTTTTAACAGTTTAGTCCATATCTACCTCATCAGTACAGGAACTTCACGCTGTTCAATATATTTCAATGGGGAGCCAGACAGCGAGATGCCATTTTCGCACAGCTTACGGAGGGGCCGCGCATCTCAGACAGCAACTTCTGGACTTTCGCGTTTAACTGCACATGTACGCACGCTAGTAGTTGCTGTCTGATTTGTGCATAAATAACAATCAGCTCTGTTAGCCTCACCGTTACTTTCACAGCAAAATCCAGCCGAATGTCTACCATTGCAGAGGTGAATTCGCATCAGTTTTCCCTACTGGTACATTGAGGAGATTTTCCCATAATCCTTGAGCATACTTTCACCTCAACCATTTGGGATAGGATTTTTGGAGTCAACTTGGTAAACACTTAAATTTTGAACCGCCACAGTTGAATCCCAAAGGAAATTAATTTGCCCTCCAAATCAGAGGACTGGGCCCATCCTGGATTGCCATTTAAATATTTATGTCCTCATTGGATTAGTTTTGCCATTTCTTAGTTAGTCCACCAGAAGGAAGCACTACAAGTCAGCACAGTGCTAGTACGGGTCACCAGTATCATATCTTCTCCAGGTTGTTAATTAAGTTGCCAGCAATGGCAGCAGTTTTGAAGCAGTATGCAGCCCAGACAGTCTTGCACTTGCAGCTGAATTAGGAAGGCATGGTGTCAGGTGGGAGCAATGGAAATCCCAATGGGAAAATATATTTACCAGAAAAGAAAAAAAGAACAAGAAGTAGCTTTGCACTATGTGTATTTTATTTACGATTATCTTGCAAACGCAGCGACTGTATAAAGCGAATAGTTCTACATCGTATTTCTGGGATGGTGGGTCATAAAAGCTAGGGTATATTTTACTGAGAAATGTGACACAAAACAACTCCAGTAATGTAATAAATATAATATTGTACAGTAGATAGGTGTCAGAGGAACACACAAAGCTGTTAACATGCTCCCTCAGTACTGAGCTATAAACCTCCGGTGTTGTTAGGCAGTTCCCCCTCCTCCCTCATCCAGCTCAGCATAAAGTTTCATCTGCTTTTGTCACCGGAGAAATTATGAAAGTGTCACCCTCGCATAGCAGCTCATTCAATGTGATCCTCAATTTTAGCAGGGCACATTTTAATGCAAATACAGCAGCACAATTTCCAGGCCCTAATAGCTTCTTACAAATGATGTGCCATTACAACAAGGTTTATTTAAACAAATTTAATACATCTTTAATCAAGCTGGAGAGAGCTTTCAAAGGTCACACTCCAAATCAGGATCACTGTATAGCCTATCAAGGTATTAGTTCCGAGGAGGGGAAAATTATTTCTTGAATGAGTAATTTTTAGCAAATTTGTTTGGTCTTACTTAAACTAAAGCTTAATTACAAGTCCTTTGTCTAAATGAAATTGTGAAACTTATTTTTTTTTCCATTAAAATTTAACTCTTACGCAGCTCTGTATTTCTTCATGATTTGACATTTGTATATAAAGAATAGCTTGGTTAGATGAAGCTAACTAAATAAAGGTAGAACCCAGCTGATAGTATGAAAAATGGATTTTCATTACCGTTTCATTGATTCTTGTAAATAACAGCCCAAGGCCTGCTACAAAAGAAGGAAACAGTAATAATTTAATCTGAGGTGACACAAACCAAAATGTATGTGGACAAAATCATCCTTGAATATTAAATAACTGTCTGGAGTCAGAAAAAAAGTGTTGCGGGTGAATTTAAATGTATGCAGATAGCTCAGTAATGTCTTAAACAACACAAATTAAACATTCGTGTCATAAATCACATTTGCTACCATGGATATGCCTTGTTATGCAGGAGTTTAAAACCTGAAAGGTTAAAGCACTTGGTGCATTAAATTCTATGAGGATAATTAATACATTTCTTGTGGCTATTTATAAGAAATGGAAAATATAGTCTTCTCTGCTGCGACACTACAGTAATTTGAGAAAAAAAAATCCAAAGCATAAGAAAGGGTTTTAACCGGACATCTATTACTGCTGATAAAGGTTGGGTGTGATTTCAAGCATTACCGTACTGTATTATGCATGAAATTCAATAGGAAAATATATTATCAAACCATTGCAGTTGATTTCTTTTAAGTAAGTAAACCCCCTGCCGTAGAACACTGGGATTCATCCTTTACAGCAGCATTTCTATAGATATTTCAGCAGCAGGATCCAGATTTAGATAGTCAGGCCTATTCCTTATATCTTCTTCCCCTGCTGTCCCTAAGCGCTGGCAATTTGCCGTTTCATGGTGCAAGACACCCTCCGGTACCTCATCCAAGTACCCGTTCTTCAACCCGAGGCAGTGAATGTTGGCTGGCTATTCAAGTGTGGAAGTCATCACGGCCAAGCTCAATCTTGTTCTCGCCTGAAATCGACACGGGACACTTTCCAGCAGGAATCAGTGGATGCCAACCAGAACCTTAACTGACTGCCCCCTCCCCACAGTCCAGGAGCAATGAGGCCAGTTGTACATTCCAACTACTGGCCCAGCTGAGATCAGCCAGTGCAGACCAAGGATTGAAACTGGATCCCAGTGTTCTGTGTGTGGAGTTATGGTGTAAGACTGAGAGGATCCCTGTGGAACCTCAGGGTCATAATAAGGTTCGCTGGTCACCAGGGCGGCCTCCAAAAAAGCCAACATTTTTATTTATCACAAAATGCGGCCCGGTGTGTATTAGCCTGCAGAACCTCATGATTTAATTTAACACAATTTAAAATTGAGTTGGCAAAGAATATTTCCCATCTTTTCAGAAAGACGTGAAACAAAATGACGGACCTACTAAAAATGGGGAAAATGAAACAAGGATATTAAACTATAAATTCAAAGCTATTTTTAAGGAAAAGAAGTCACTTATTAAAAAAAAATATACCTTGTTATGTCCTTTCCTTTTTATCCTTCTTTTGATGCTGTATTTGCATTGGAAGTGTTTGCCTACATAAGAATAGTCAATACACTTCAAAAATGATTTGTCGTGTGAAGTGCTTTGAGATACTTCAACAAAATAAGGCACTATACAAATGTAAATGTTACATTTCATTAAATAAGTGAATTTACAGCCAGTTTTGGGTCAGGATTGCAGGTTGAAACATTACTATGAATACATATGCGATTGGAAACTAGAGCAAAAAGCACTTGCTTTCGCACTGATGGTTTTGTCTGAGGCTACGACGCAGGAGATTTGCATAGAGCTGGTGTACGTGGTTAATGCGGCTCTCCTGTGGGTCCGAGCTATTAATCAAAAGGCAGCTTGTACATCAAGCAGGTAATTTAACACCTCCAGGTACACGAACTGAGTCAGGCAAGATCCTCACATGAAACCCCGAGGAGATTGTATTGATTCCAGGTCATCTCATTCCAAACCGAATAGAATCTCTTTGGGGTTGAACTTTCAACCGGGTTTTGTAACATTAGGGCTGGCAGTACATAAAGAACTGTAGGGCCATAGTCATAGGTTCTGCCCATGTCAGTGCTCTAAAAGGGTCCATTTGACTTGAACATTATAAATATATAATGCTGCAGCACGACTCATGAAATCATATATTAAAAATTGCCCCTGGTAATATTTTTATATAGAGATACAATTTTAACAGCATTCATTCAGCATGGTGAAATCTAAAAGTATCTTTACAAATCTACAGAGCTGCTCTTGCATTTTACATCCACAGCAGTCTGCTGTATCTTAGCTACGATTCATGTTACCGCAGTAAATATACGTAAAGCTTTCAAGATAAAGTGCATTTTTAATGTAGTTTCACGTACACAATTGGGCATTTGTTGACTATTCAGAACAATTAAACAGATAAATACAGTCTGAACGCTTTCTCTTTCAAATGAGTGCAGAGGTAGCCTCCAGCTAGGCAGTAATTATTCCTAACGATAAATTAAATCATTACCTTACTAACTTCCGTTTTTCATTTTGATAGGGAAATTACCTTTTATGTGGAGCTTTACCCGAAAGCCATGGTTTGCATTTTCTGATAAAATAAAGTAAAAAGTTTTCTCTGACCATCTGGGAAAAGCTACTTGCTTAAGAAAGCAGGGTTCATATATGCACTTCATAAAACAATTTAGTTCAGTTTCTGTTGAATTATTTTAGTTTTAAACATTTATTTTAATTTGTTTTTTTAAACATAGCTGAAAGATAATGAAACTTTTGTGCTTTTATTTTCTTGCTTGTGTGCGATTGGATTTTTAAAAAAAAACCAAGTCCATATGGTAGTTTTTACCACATGGCACTGTCACAGATATATTGAAGTAGATTCTACCAAAACCAACCCCCTGCCTTATACAAATGTGCAAATCATTCCAGATTATCCAAAATTTTAGGTACAGTACAACTTCCATTACCCATCAAGGAGCCCTAGTAAAATTGAAGTCAATGGGAGTCAGGGGGAAAACTCTCCAGTGGCAGGAGTCATACCTAGCACAAAGGAAGATGGTAGTGGTTGTTGGAGGCCAATCATCTCAGCCCCAGGGCATCGCTGCAGGAGTTCTTCAGGGCAGTGCCCTAGGCCCAACCATCTTTAGCTGCTTCATCAATGACCTTCCCTCCATCATAAGGTCAGAAATGGAGATGTTTGCTCATGATTGCACAGTGTTCAGTTCCATTCGCAACCCCTCAGATAATGAAGCAGTCCGTGCCCTCATGCAGCAAGATCTGGACAACATTCAGGCTTGGGCTGATAAGTGGCAAGTAACATTCAAGCCAGACAAGTGCCAGGCAATGACCATCTCCAACAAGACAGTCCCATTGACATTCAACGGCAATACCATCACCGAATCCCCCACCATCAACATCCTGGGGGTCATCATTGACCAGAAACTTAACTGGATCAGCCACATAAATACTGTGGCTATAAGAGCAGGTCAGAGGCTGGGTATCCCGCAGTGAGTGACTCACCTCCTGACTCCCCAAAGCCTTTCCACCATCTACAAGGCACAAGTCAGGAGTGTGATGGAATACTCTCCACTTGCCTGGATGAGTGCAGCTCCAACAACACTCAAGAAGCTCAACACTATCCAGGACAAAGCAGCCTGCTTGATTGGCACCCCATCCACCACCATAAACATTCACTCCTTCCACCACTGGCACACCATGGCTACAGTGTGTACCATCTACAAGATTCACTGCAGCAACTCGCCAAGGCTTCTTCGACAGCACCTCCCAAAACCGCGACCTCTACCACCTAGAAGCAGGGCAGCAGGGGCATGAGAACACTACCAGCTGCACGTTCCCCTCCAAGTCACACATCATTCTTACTTGGAAATATATCGCCGTTCCTTCATCGTCGCTGGGTCAAAATCCTGGGAACTCCCTACCTAACAGCACTGTGGGAGAACCTTCACCACACAGATTGCATTGGTTCAAGACGTGGCTCACCACCACCTTCTCAAGGACAATCAGGAATGGGCAATAAATACTGACCTTGCCAGCAACACCCACATCCCATGAATAAACAAAAAAAAAACACCGTAGTGGAGGAGAAGACACCCAGTGGATAATGGAAATTGCCAGTTAATTTGTAGTAACCAAATGTTGGTACACTATCCTTGGAATGGAAAGGAAGACAAGTACAAAAACAAATAACAAATTGAATGTAATATTTCTTGAGCTTATGTCAATTGGGGAAGATTGGTTTTGTTGAGGCAACTTCTCACTTTCTTCTGTGGAAATTCTGCCGGTTAATCAGGGAAGCGAATAATTGGAGCACAGATAATAGAACTTCCACTGGATCTTCAAAAATAAAACATAAGAAATCATCCATTTTTAACAGGATAATAACATTCAATTTTAAATTCAATTGCACAATACTTTAGGAAGACTAGTGCATTCTATCGTGCACACTGTATTTGTTATCAATAAATGTTATCAATACATGGTTCAGTGGATAGACCTCTTGCCTCTGAGTTAGAAGGTTTTGGGTTCACTCCAGAGACTTGAGCACAAAAATCTAGGCTGACACTCCAGTGCAGCACTGAGGGAGTGCTGCACCGTCGGAGGTGCCGTCTTTTGGTTGAGACATTAAACTGACGCCCTGTCTGCCCTCTCAGATGGATGCAAAAGATCCCATGGCACTATTTCGAAGAAGAGCAGGGGAGTTATCCCCAATGTCCTGGCCAATATTTATCCCTCAAACAACATCACTAAAACAGATTAGCTGGTCATCATCACGTTGCTGTTTGTGGGACCTTGCTGTGCTCAAATTGGCTGTTGTGTTTACTACATTACAACAGTGACTACACTTCAAAAGTTCCTCATTGGCTGTAAAGCGCTTTGGAGCATCTTGAGGTCATGAAAGGCACTATATAAGTGCAAGTTCTTTCTTTGCTTTATATAATATTGTAATCTGGGTGGGTTAATGATGGGAGATACTGGATTCACAGTGGTAACTCCACTCAGAGAAGTATGTATCTATATTCCTTAATTCACATAGTATGGAGCATTTGAAAATTAACAAACCTGCTAATAGAAAGGAATGAAATGTGGGTGTTAATCAGTAACAGAGTATTATTTTGAAACCTGAAAGTAATAGCATTACCACTATGAGCATGAATTATTATAATTCAAGGGGGTGTTTGAGGAAGAGCCATATTTGATCCACTATTAAATATGGCTCGGGAGGAAAGAGTCTCTCTTTCTACTAGCAAATAAGATGTGAATTCAGAAAATGTAGAACAGTCATTGGCACAGGAGCTCCAAGCTGACCCTGCCAAAGATATTTGTGTCCTTAATTGATTCTTCCCATAGACTCACATCGGCACCAGTTTGTTTTGTGCTGATCTAGTTGCCTCACCAGTGACTTTAGAATGGATTAATCAGAATTGGATTCTGCCCAAGGTGTGCACAGAGAGAACTGATTTAGATTAATACAACTTGGATGAAAAACCTCAACTTTACACACATCATACAAATGACACTGTCTGTCCAAATTCCGTTTGGCTTGATATTAAAGTACTTCTAGTGTATGTAAACAAAGAAAGTGTAGCTGTATTATTTAAAAAACAAATGTGTGAAGAGACTTATCGTCATCTCCATAAAGAGGAAACAGCTTACTCTGGAGAACACTGCCAAATGGCTTTGAAAATGACGTTGTGATTTTAGTCTTCAAATGCACAGTGCAGACATAACTCTGTAAAATCCTATTCTTGTACTTTTTTGATTTTTTTTTAATAAGAACTGCTTATTACTAATATATGTTTCCACTTTGTCTATTATGTGATAAAAAATCACAAAGTAGCAACCTTCCTTTGGGTGCAATTTTCTGCAGATTGGTCCTCAATGGACACCATTTGCACACAAACATCTCTGTAAGGAACAGTGGTGCTTATTGGAAAAAATATAGTAGCATTTGAATTTCCGCTTATGAACATCCAAGTGTGTTACGGTTAGCAACTTTTTTTTTGAAAGCTTGTTCGCAGAATGCTGAGAATAAAGCTAGTCTTAAGCATATTTTCTCGCCTCTTTGTTTTTTCTAAATAATATTTATGATCACTGTTGCAAAGGGGAATTTTTTTTAGAGCTGTTACTTGGCAAAAAAAAATATGTTGCAACACTGTAGGCTGCCACAATGTTTCTATTAAAAGCTACCTGGAAATGTATGCAATGCCAAGCTGCCAACTGTAATTGTACCATTGGGTTCCCCAATACATTGAGAACGTGGATGAGGAAAACACAAACCACTGAATAAGATGCTAGCTTGAACTCTGTATGTGTATTTCACGGAGGTATGGCAAGTTAATATTATTAATGCCTGATAGTGTAATTATTTAAAGCAGGAGTGTCTAACCTTCGGATTGTCATGGGCCACACGAGTCACCATGGAGCTTAGTGGGCCAATTTTGGTTTCCATTGTGCTTCATGAATGGTGCACACACCTCTGGGTCTCCTCCCATTTTGCATCCGCTGCTAATTTCCGATTGAGTCACCATCTGACAGCAGACGTTCCCGCCAGAAATAGGCAGTAGCTTTGTTATAGTATTATTATGTGGGGGAAGGTGATATTGTGGAGACATCCGTGCCATTTTCTGCTCTAGAGTACACAGCTTCTTAATTTCACCCATATAAATTGGACGCCTGGGGTTGCTAGGCTGTGTATTTCAGTACTAAGGTATTTAAAGGGATAGCCAGCAACTTGCAGGAGCAATTTAAAATGGTTCTTTTCCAGTGTAATTGATTTTTTTTTCTGGTATCAAATCACTTGTGAAGGAGATTTGCAGGAGTGCTTTTGGTGTATCTGTATTTGAAAGCAACCAAACTCTTGAGACAATGGGTGTCCCTATGGAAATCCCTCTTTATTTGACCTAGTGAATGTAAGACAATATAGAATAGCTTATAGGAGAACTGCCCCATCCCCAAATACTGTTCCAACCGAGTATATAATCAAAGGTGGAAATTCTTAGACTTGTCAGAGGTACAAAATTCATCAAGAAGACACTAACAAAGTTGTGTTGCATGCTGAATGCTGACATACAAAATCCAGGGCAGTCATAGCAATGGAAGTTGCTGTAAAGGTCATGGCAATTCTGAGCTTTTTTGCTTTGGGTTCATTCCAGGCTGCTACAGAAAAATCTCTACTATCAGTCATCCCCAGTCCACAAATGTATAAAGCAGGTGACTGATACATTGGGCTCGATTTTAGGGTCGGGTTACCTGCGGGTTTCCAGCGGGGGGGCCCCGAAAATCCCGATCTCCGATCACGTGACCGGAATCGGACGAAATCCCGGCCACTTCCGGGTACCGCGCTGACGTGCGGGGCTGCGCGCGCAAGCCCCGCTGGTGGGAATCCCGCAGGCAATTAAAGCCAGCGGGGTTCCACTTGAGAGCACTTAACTTGCTCGTTGTGGTCAGTTAATGAGCTGAAGCAGCTGTCAAAAGAGGAAGTGTGGGATTTTACGGTCAAAGCAGTCAGTTTCCCACACTGGGGGAAACAGGACCCTTCAAACCAGGCGTGTTGCAGCCAGCAGCCTGTGCCAGGTGCCAAGGTGCGCTCCACGGGGGAGCGCCCTCACCCACGCAGGAGGCCACCGCGTCACATAGGGCAACCCCTGCCCTCCACCAACCCCCGCCAAGCCAGAGGACAGACCGACACGAAACCGCAGCCCCAGTCCGAGGACCCACCCACCTACCCTGCACAACCCCTCACACCAACACCTGCCAGATGGGTGGTGCGTTGACATCGTCGGAGGACGAACAGGATGACCAGCCCCAGCAGCCTCACAGTCCACGCCGTCCGCCTCGGAGAGGTGGGGCCCCCCAACACGGTGCTGCGGCACACCCACCTGCACAGCAGGAGGGAGGGCAACCGCAGAGAGAGATGCGTCGCAGGAGGCACTACCCTCCGCACAGGGTGTACAGAGCGAGGCTCAGCTTCATGGACCTCTCCGAGGAGCAGTGCATACGGAGGCTCAGAGTCAATCGCCAGGTAGTCGCCGACATCTGCAGCCTCCTTAACGACGAGCTGCTCCCTGATGGACCAAGCAGCATCTTCTTACCTGTCGCCGTCAAAGTCACCACTGCCCTCAACTTCTTCGCATCCGGTTCCTTCCAGGGTGCCACCGGGGACATCACCGGGGTCTGTCAGTCCTCTGCACACAAGTGCATAAGGCAGGTCACCGATGGGTTGTTCCGCAGGGCCTCCCACTACATCAACTTCGCCATGGACGAGCGCAGCCAGATGGAGAGGGCGGTTGGATTCCATGCCATGGCCGGCTTCCCACGGGTGCAGGGTGTAATCGACTGCACCCACATCGCAATACGGGCACCTCCGCATGAGCCAGGGCTGTTCATCAACAGGAAGGGGTATCACTCCATGAACGCCCAGCTCATCTGTGACCACCGCCAGAGATTCCTACACGTGTGCGCCAGATACCCCGGCAGCTGCCACGATGCCTTCGTCCTCAGGGAGTCCGCCGTCCCGCCCATCCTGCAGGCACCCAACGCCGGCAACGGCTGGCTCCTCGGCGACAAGGGGTATCCCCTCCACACGTGGCTCATGACACCTCTGAGGAACCCCATCACCGAGCCGGAGCGTCGGTACAATGACAGCCACACTGCTACCAGGTCTACAATTGAGCAGACCATAGGGCTTCTCAAGATGCGCTTCAGGTGCCTTGATCGTTCTGGGGGAGCGCTCCAATACACACCATTCAGAGTGGGACGAATCATAGTTGTCTGCTGTGCCCTGCACAACATGGCCCAACAGAGAGGGGTGCCGCTGGAGGAGGCCCCATCCACACCCGCCACCCACATTGAGGAAGGCGAGGGCGAGGAGGAGGAGGAGGAGGAGGAGGAGGAGGAGGAGGCGGAGGCGGAGGAGGAGGAGGAGGACGCGCCCGAGGATGTTGGACGACCCATGCGCCGAGCCGCGACTCACCGGGATGGTCGCCGGGCCAGGGACGCACTCATACGTCAACGGTTCTCCTAGAGTCAGACACTGCGAGGCGCTCGCATCTCCTCACCTGCACATGCGAGCGGCCATACCAGCCCCCTCCACTGAAGAGTGCTGCCAGTAATCCTGCACCCACAGCAGTGTGCCCAATGGGTGGCAGCAGGTGTTCGCCGTCATGATGGCCTCCACGGAACGCAACTACTGCACAAGCCGCGGAAGAATGGACGAGAGGTGGCAGGAGTGGTGAGAATAGACTATTTAATATGTGGAATGTGACATCATTTAAGAAACAAAGTACAAAATAATAAACACCCTGGTGTATTCCCTTTGTGATTATAAGGCCTTTGGAATTCTTCTCCGGGAACCCCTACGTGGTGCTACCCCTGTGGCTCCAGCAGAGGTAGTGGCAGGTTGCTCGTCTTCTTGCCTTGACCGGGTAGATGCTTTTGGCGGACGGCCCCTGGGTTTCGGTGCCCGTGAGGGCACCTCCACAGACTGCTCCTCCTGCACCGGGGCAGGGGCAGACTCGGCCACCTGGAGAGGAGGCACCATTGCGGGTGCTGGTTGAGAGGTGGGCGACGGGTGGGACGTGGGGACGCCTTGAGAGGCGTCCCCGCTTCCATGTCCCCGGTCACCATCATCCCTCTCTTGGCCTCGGCCCACATCACCCCTTCCACCCTGCTGGACGGCAGTTTGGATGGCATGTGTGAGGCCTTGCAAGGCCACCCCTAGTGTATCCCTCAGCCTGTTGGTGGCGTCGGAATGTTGCTCACCCTGAATCCGTACAGACGTTGTGAGGGCCTGCAAGGACTCGAAGTGGAGCTGTGCGTGACGCTCGAGGGAGGCCAGCCTGTCCTCCACCGCAGACAGTCCCGCACCTACCTGCGACACTGTGTCGTCGGTACCCTCCTGTGCCTGCGCCACCAATGCCCACATGCAGGAGGTGGACTCCTCCATCGCCTGCGCTATTGTGGACAATGCGCGCGGCACCTCTGCCAGCACCTCAGCAATTAGCTGGTGGCCCTCGACGACTCTCCTTTTCTCTGGTGGCCCCCTGGGTTCAGCATCTGGGTCCGGCTGAGCAGAGCCTGGAGATGAGTGCTCCCTCCGTCGCGGACCCTCCGCGGCTGCCCCTGCCACCAGGGTCTGCTCATGCTCACTCGTGCGCAGTGACTCACCAAGTGCTACCCCAACTAGTTGGCGAGGGGGACCCACCGAGGTGCGTGTCTCTGCGCTGGTGGATGGTTGGCTCTGATGTGACGATGCACCCTCAGAGACCGCCATGTCCTCTGAGGAATCGCCCTCCATGCTCGCTTGATCCAAAGACGCACCTGCAAGAGAACAGAGGGCACTTTGAGGCATGTGGACCAACTTGACAGTGCGCCTGATGGCAGGTGATGATACGGTCACTCGCGATCATGGGTGTTGAGTGTCAGCTTTCCCTTACCGCCCATTTCGGCAGCGACACACTCGCCATCGGCCACCGACAGGCAATGTCGCGTGCGGGCGAGGTCGAGCGCCTCCACCTCTGCATCGGTGAGCTCCACCACTTGCGGCGGCCCACCTCCGGTGCGTGCCCTTTCGCGGTTGTTCTTGCTCCTCTTCTCCTGTGAAGGCAAAACACAGATGTGTGAGTGGGTGCGTCTTGCATCGTGAGACGCATCGAGCATCGGTGTGGTTGGGTTGAGCGTGGCGCGGAACGGATGGGAGGAAGTGTGGGCCACGTGCCCATCCCATTGCATGGGGATTGGGGTGTGTGGTAGTGTTCGGGTGGGGTCAGGGACGGTGGGTACTTGCGTGCACGGCGAGGATGGTGAATGAGTGGCTGTGAGGATTGCTGATGGAGCGCAGTGGTGGCTGTGCAGGAGGGGGTTGTGATCTGCTTGGCGTGATGGTGGGGACGGGATGTGGGAGGGTGCGTTGGTGTACTCACCTTGCCAGACCTAGTCAGGTCATTGAAGCGCTTGCGGCACTGCTCCCAAGTCCTTGGGGTGTTGCCCCTGCTGCTCACCTCCGCCGCCACCTCTGCCCATGCCTTCCTGGTTGCGGCGGCAGGGAACTTGCGCCCATCCTCAGGGAAGAGTGTTTCCCTCCTCCTCCTCACGCCCTCCAGCATCAGCTGCAGTGCCAGATCTGAAAAACGGGGCGCAGCCTTTCCCCTTGGTTGAGCCATTCTCCCAGACCTCTTGCTTGCAGCAGGAGGGGCTTTGGGAGACTGCCCCTTTAACTGGAGCTCCTACATCGCGTCGACGGTACTGCGCATGCGCAGCCGGCCGGCACGCAGCTGGGGAGCGCAGAACCCGGAAGCAGGCCTTAATGGGTCCAATTATCCCGCGATCGCGTGGGGGACGCGAACAATTACCCGTCCGCGTTTTCGACGCTCCCGGAGGACCACCCGCTGGGAACCCGCAGGCCTGCTAAATTCGAGCCCATTGTGTCAGAGCAAGGAACTTCATTAGTTTCCCAATGAACTTGGTATTGGTACTGGATTGGCAACTTAGAGATTGTGAGCTCAGATCTCCATATGACAATCTGTGAAACTGAATTGAATAAATTAGGTAATTTGTGGGCTGACACCAAAAAAGATAACTATTAATCTGTCAGATTGTCATAAAAACCCAAATGGTTCACCAATCCCTTCTTGCATTGGAACTTGCCATGTCCAGCTGTTTTGGCCTACATGTGACTCTAGTCCATAATAGGTGGCTGATTATAACGTACAACCACTGTCATCACCTTCTCCGGAGCCACTAGAGGGTTAGGCAATAAATCTGGCCTTGCCAGCATTGCCCACATACTGAAAACAAAAATAAAAAGAGAGAGACCTGGATTTTTTTTTTCAAATGGCACAATTTTCCCAAGTCCAGGATGACACTGATTGAACACATATAGCCCTGTGTTCCCCATGCATGCAATAGTAGAGCCTTCATGTAGCAGTAGCTTCCACTTGATAAATGTCCAGCTGGTGAATGGGATTCTGGTCAGGTGAGCATTAGAGAAATTGGGTTGGAGATGATGAAAGTATGTATGAAGGATAGAATAAGGTGAGGGTGGAGGCAGGTAATTTTACAGAGGTAGAAGTATATGTTCTTCATGATGGAGAGGATATTGGGGTAGATTTTAATTTAGTCCGCCTGGCTTGTATGGGGGAGTAACGGTGTTATAATAGCTGTACAGCACTTACCGCCCACTCACGCCAGCAATCCCGTCACCCTCATCCTGTAAGGGCCCTATCACTGGGTGGCCAGAGCGCCCACCTGTCCATCTGCACAAGATCATGCATTAGAATGCCCATTTTGCCAACAGTATTGCCGCTTTATTTGACTATGACAAAAAAGGTGCAAGGCTGGCTTTCTGAAGGCAAAGGCTGTCCGCTGCAACCCTGACTTATGGCATTCATACTGCATCCACGTACACCTGTCGATCACATGTATAACGAGGTGCATGCATCAAGACGAAACATCATTGAGCACACCATAGGCATGGTGAAGCACGACTCAGATGTCTTGACAGATATGAGACATTCTGTTCCTTTTGGCCCCATAAAAATAATTTTAAACTTACCTTTTTGGGACCTCATCAGCTGCACCATCCATAAAACCGGGCATTGGACCCTGATTTGTATATTAAAAGGGCCCAATCCCTGAAACAAGTGGGCGCTCCAGTCACCCAGTGGTAGGGCCCTTTCAGGATGAGCATGGTGGAATTGCTGGCATGAGTGGACGGTAAATGCTGTACAGCTATTATAACACCGTTACTCCCCCACTTACGCCAGGTGGACCAAATTAAAATTCATCCCCATATCCTCTCCATCACAAAGAACATATACGTCCACCCTTACCTCATCCTATCCTTCATACATACTTTCATCATCTCCGACCCAATTTCTCTAATGCTCACTTGGCTAGCATCTCATCCACCATCCTTTAATAACTCTAGCCTGTCCAAAACTCTGCTGCTCATATCCTATCTCACACCAAGCCCTGCTTGCTCAGATTAGCTCCCAGTACCCCAACAGCTCAAATTTTAAATTCTTGTCCTTGCCTTTAAATCTTTTTTTTTATTCATTCATGGGATGTGGGCGTCGCTGGCGAGGCCAGAATTTATTGCCCATCCCTAATTGCCCTTGAGAAGGTGGTAGTGAGCCGCCTTCTTGAACCGCTGGAGTCCGTGTGGTGAAGGTTCTCCCACAGTGCTATTAGGAAGGGAATTCCAGGATTTTGACCCAGCGACGATGAAGGAACGGCGATATATTTCCAAGTCAGGATGGTGTGTGACTTGGAGGGGAACGTGCAGGTGGTGTTGTTCCCATGTGCCTGCTGCTCTTGTCCTTCTAGGTGGTAGAGGTCGCGGGTTTGGGAGGTGCTGTCGAAGAAGCCTTGGCAAGTTGCTGCAGTGCATCTCTTCATGACCTCACCGCCCACTATCTCTATAACATCCTCGAACTCTAAAACCTCGCCCAAGTGATCATTCCTCTATCTCTGTCCCTTTGTGTATTCCCCTTTTCCTTCGTCCCACCATTGGCAGTCATATCTTCAGCCCCCTAGGTCCCACTTTCTGGAATTAAATTTCTAAATCCCTCCACCTCTTCAGCTTCATTTTCTCCTTTAAGACCTTACTTAAACTCCACCTCTTCGACAAAGCTTTTGGCCACCCTTCCTAATATCTCCTTTTTAGGCTGAGCCTTTGCTATCCTCGTGCTTCTGTGAAGCACAGGGATATGTTTCTATGTTGAAGGTGCTATATAAATGCAAGTTGTTGATGTTTTAATGTTAGACTGTGGGAGTGGGAGTGATGGTGAGCTTCACTCAGCAGCTGAGAGACACTCCACTGTTATGATCATGCTATTTATATTTAACATATTGCATTGGAATAAGGTTTTGATGGGGTCTGTCGACTTGGCACACCTGGTGAGGCCAATAAACTCTTTGTGGCACTGCAGCCAGGTCTGAGGGAGACGCTGATCACATTTACAGGTGGTGCTACCTCTTGCCAGGCACCCTGACCCATTAATTGTAAGAGGACTTCCCTTTGCTGCACTTGCTCCATCCAGTGGATTAGTCTACTGCTCCAACAACTTTCAGTTGACATGGCTGGTGATTCACAATTACTACTGCAGCAATGCTCCTATAAGCTCCTGCAGGGCTTTAGGACCCTCAGCAGTGCATGGTTTTATTCCAGTAGTAGGCATGTTACTAATCAGAGATGTAATTCAACCTGCAACTTGTCCACAATATGGTTCAGCTGTTGGTTCCGCCACACCTGCTTCTTGCCAGCTCCACACACAGAGACTAAAATTGTCCCCATGAACTTTCAATACATTAATTTGCACATATCACAAATTACTAACAGACCTTGTTGATCTGATTTAAGATTTATCCATTTATTAGGCAACGGCACTAAGAACAGCATTGCTCAAACCTCACAAAATTCAAACAAATAGATCTTGTGGGGGGTAAATTTCCAATGGGGGTGGGGGATCTCCAGATGGTTTGCTGTAACTTGGACAGAAGAGCTGCAGAAACCATGGAAAATTGATGTATATGGTATTTATGCCATTTTTCCTCAGCCCTTCATCAAATTTACAGTAGATAAGGGGGAGAATCCCCCCCCAGAAATTCACCCCCTAGAAGTATAAATAGCACAAAGTTTTTTATCTTTGTGGGCTGGTTTGCCAGGGTTCAGGAACCACACGTGACCCATAAGTTATAATGCTCAATATTAACCCCCAAGCCCGAAGACAATGGGGCGTGCGGGTGCGGGGGCGGGGGGGGGGGGGGGGGGGGGGCGTTAAAATAGAGGCAGCATCATCTTCTGGATTGGTGCGCACTCATGCCCCCCACCAATTTTACAGGCACGTTTGGGGCAGCATGCAAGGGCCTCACCTGCCTGCAGCATTTGAGATTCAAAAATCAGGATCTGATGGTGTCAGTAGCAGCAGGCCCAGTAGAGGGCTGAGAAGGTTATTTCTTTTTATTTATTGAAGGTTTGTTTGTGAGCCATGGGGAGCAGGAGTGCAAGGCACTGTGTTGGCCCTTTTTCCGCTGCTTCTGCCATGCTTTCACCTGCCTGTTCCTCAGAGGACGAGTCTACTTGCCCATCTGCCTCATGCAGCTCTAATTCTCTTTAGATGGCGACATTGTGTAAGGCGTAGCAGGCTGCTATTATGCACGAGATCCTGGTCGAAGCATATTGACGGGAGGCCCCAGACCTATCAAGACACCTAAAGTGTTGCTTCAGGAGCCCAGTGGTGGGCTCAATGACCCTCCTTGTGCTGGCATGGGGTGTCATTATACCTGATCTACTCAGGCATGGTGGGGTTGCAAAGGGGAATCAGAAGCCATAATTGAAGAGGGTATCCCTTGTTGCCAAGCAGCAATCCCTGCCAGGTTGAAGAAGTGAGAAGATATTTGACTGCTGCAAGGTAAATGAATCGTAGCAGCTGCCTGGGAACCGGGCATAGGCTTCCATGAAATGTTTGGTGCAGTCCTGTACAATCTGCACGTTGCTGGAGCGAAACCTTTCAGTTTCATGAGTGCTAGGATTTTGATCTCTCTCTGTAATGCCATAGTGCTATTACCTTCAGCACTCTACCTCCCACTTGTGAGACTGACAGTACCTTCACGGTGCTACGGTGGGGTGGGGGCTCTAGAGCCAAAACCCTTCTTGTTTTGGTTCATGAAAGCTCCTGGCTGATCCTGAGGTGCCCTGATGACAACGAGTTCAGTCAAGAATGCCCTGTACTCAGGGAAAGTGAGCCATTGCTGCAATCCTCACAGCACTCTCATTTTGACTGTTGTCGTTGACGGGGAAGGGTATGTATTGGCTCCCGCTGGCAAATAGTGCATTAGTCATTTTGACACACTTGTGGATAAACAACTGTAATATCTTTGAGATGTCCCCAATAGCAGCCTGGCGGGATCCTGAGGTGTAGAAGTTCAGGATGGGGTAGCCTTCACAGCTACTGGCATGGCCTGGCCCCCATGTCCTGCAGTCAGCAGGTCTTGCTACAGATCAGCAAGTACCTGCCTGGACAAGTGCATCCTCTTCTGGTACTGCTCCTCAGACAGCTCGAGAAAGATGATCCTCAGCCTGTAGACCCTGCTGAGTGAGTCAGGCCTTCTATCAGCAAATCTCCTCAACTGCTGCCTTCTGAGAGGTCCAACTGCAGCTCCTCCTGCATGTTGAGGGCTGTGCTGCAGCTGTTGTTGCTGCTTTTCTTCCTCTTCCTCCTCCTCCTCATCCACCCAGAATAGTGCAGCCAGAGCACCATCCATCCTAAGGTTTTACTGCTTCTTGGGGGTGAGTAACCAGAAATATGTTTAAATGGAGGCCAAAGTATCAGAAATCAGCAATTTGTAAAGTGCCAGCTCACTCAAAATCCAACTAGCTCAGTCACACTCAGATGCAACTGATCTGAGTGCCTACAGCTCGTGGCCACTTTAAATCCTACAGCCTATTCAGTCTTCAGCCAATTTCACCAGGTTTCTCCTAATGGGCTGGCTAAGGGGCAGGATTTCTCAATTTTTCTCTGTTAAAATAGCGTTGTGGTCCCAATTACATCATGGGACCCTGATTAGCATATCATTCATGAGCCTCCTAAATTTACTGTAGTGATACCTTTGGTTCTAATCTGAAGGCTAGGTATCACTGGGTAAAAAAATTGATATCCTTTTTAAAGTTAACAATAAGCAAAACGTTTTAAACACATATTAAAAAGGTATACTTTTGGACAGAAAACTCAATGATCATGCCTGTTCAGCAGCCTATAGGAGTATTGCCTTAAGGACAAGTATGGCTCTTTCTTGAGTCACATTTGTTTCATTTCTATCTGCTATTTCTTTAGTTATTCTCGCCCCCATCATTAGAAATCCCCCATGCTATGTAATAACCCTTGGTTCAAAATGATGGGCTGTTAAGCTCCACCTGGATCCAGCAATGCTGCTTTTCATCGAACTGCAAAGAAATGTGGCAGATTGTCCATCCTACTCTTTGATCTTTGCTCCCCACCTGCAGAGAAGTACTTGTTGATTATGGACTAGCTGATATTGGGAACTTATGGCGTAGGGAAATATGAACACGAGCCACATTTCACCAGTCCGTGTCATTGAACTTTGGCACAGCAATGTATTAACCTCCATGCTGCCTCTTTCAGTAAATAATTTAAGTAAGTGCCAGAAAAACACAATTTATCTTAGAATATATTTGTGAATTACTGTATGGATATTGGAGTTGAGTATTACCCTGTGGAAAGTGCACATACATCATGTTAGCATAGAAGCAAGTGTGAAGAATTTAAAGGTAAATCCTCCATTTGTTTGCTGCTTTTTATCATGAACTTGGAATGCATCTTGACTTTGGCACATAGCCTTCCTCACAGCCAGCCTGTCTCAATTAAAGTCACTTCATGACTCAAAGTTTAATTGAATTAGTCAATAGTGTAGCAATGGACCCAGACAAGGGCACACATCACTTGTCTAAGGAGGAGATCAATTAATTTTCACAAGAACTCCAGAGCTCAAAGCCCTGAAAGAGATGAGCAAATATTCAGCCTTCAACATATGGCTGCTGTCATAGGAGAACCTACATAAGGCAGCCTGTCCTTAATTGTAGCTTTGGCATTTCAATCTCCCCTGTTGACACCACCTTTGTAACTCTTTACCTCAGTATTATTTTCTGTGATGAAAACCACCAACAGTTAATGTCAGATTCCACATGAAAAGTACAAACATTGATTGTTTTATTGTTCCAGCATTCCAGCAGGCAAAGTCTTTCTTCTTATCAGGAACATTCTTCTTGCTTTGCTTAACTTCTCAGGTGCTTCTGAACCTTTCCCAATCCTCAAGTGATTTCCTGTAAATCAGATTCTGAGATACCTCAGCAGGATGTATCTTCAACTATTGCTTCCCTTCATGGTGAAAATCCTTCCTTCTATTGACAGTTTGTCTCTTTAACAACAACTTACATTTATATAGTGTCTTTAACATAGTTAAAGGTCCCAAGGTGCTTCACAGGAGCATTATCAAACAAAATTTGACACCGAGCCACATAAGGAGATATTAGGACAGGTAGAGGTAGGTTTTAAGGAGCTTCTTAAAGGAGGAGAGAGAGGCAGAGAAGTGGAGAGGTTTAGGGAGGGAATTCCAGAGCTTAGGACCTAGGCAGCTGAAGGCACGGACGCCAATGGTGGAGCAGTGAAAATCGTAAATGCGCAAGAGGCCAGAATTGGAAAAACGCAGTGGTCTTGGAGAGTAGTAGGGCTGGAGGAGATTACAAAGATAGGGATAGACGAGGCCATGGAGGGATTTGAAAACAAGCATGAGAATTTTAAGCACAACACTGCCCACCTCTGTATAAGTATGACAGCTACTTCGCTGCATTTCCACTCCTTTCCTCTTCCCTTTCTAAAGGTCGGTAGACTATTCAACCATGAGGTTGGGGAACCATCATGGCTTCTCCACTCATGTATACTTCTAAAAGTGGATAGCGAGCAGGAAGGGAAACCAAGCTGATTCTTTTCTCTCTCCAGCCCAAGGATGGTGAGACCAATTGAAGCACCATTGTTTCTATCAGGTAACACAGCACAGACCAGGGACTGACCCTTCAACCTGCTTGGCCTGTGTGCTTCAATATTGCAGTCATTCACTGAGCCATCAGGGAGCTATACCGTCTATTTGATGCATTTAAAATTAGCATGTTTAAAAATTCCATTTTGTTCTCCCCAAAATATTGCATACCACTTATAAGATCAATGAAAATGTATATTGATACCATATAATTGGTAATGTAGTGATACTTTTCTCACATTACTTTGGATATGGGTTTCAGTTCCAGTTCTGTATGTGAAGAATGTTGTTAGTTCCTCCATAGGTTTTGTGGAGCCCAGCTACATAAATCATTGAACTCCATGGGAGTAATTTTATGATTTTGCACTCCCGGGAGAGAGCTTTGCCCACTTGGAGCCCATATTAGAAATTTGGGTGGAGGTTGCTCAAGATTTTCAGATCATTCATTTTAAAATGGTCAGAATATTGTCTGCAGCGTGCTCCTGAATTTTTGATCTGGCTGCTGGTGGGTGAACTCCCCTATCCAGGCAAGCAAAATTAGAAAATGCCATCAAACTACACAATTTTCAGGTTTTCAGATATGAGAGATATTAGCTTACATATAGGTTACAAAGTCTATCCCTAATAAAAGTTATAAGTCCATCACATTTCAGAATTCACACCTCAGAAGTCTCTCTTTACAGTGTCAAAAAGTATTTAAAGAAAAAGTGGAAGGAAGAGAGTTATTTTATTCCGGTTTCTTCTGACTGGGAACTGAAAATTTAAAAGCATCTGCCAATCTGTAAACTTCCCTCACCAGTAGCAATTAAACTCTAATTGACCACAGGATTTACCTATTTACAGAAATTCAAACGTTGTGGCCATAAAGGACAGACTACGTAAACACACTTGTGCCTTTACAGCAGAATTGTGCATTACACAGTATAACACGCCTATCATTATAAAACAACATACCATCTGACTTACTATAAATATAGTCATGGGAGATCTGTTTGTTCTAAATAAATTGATATTATCATTCATATGAATCATAAAAGCAAACAAGGCCATTTGGCCCATCGTGTCTGCACTGGATCTTTATTTGAGGAATAAAACACTAATCCCAAGGCGCTGCTTTTTCCCCATAGCTCTGCGTCTTCCACTGCTTCAAGTATTTATCTGTTTTTCCCTTAAAAGGTATAATAATCTCTGCCTCAAGCTCTTCCTGTGGCAAAGTGTTCCATGCTCCAACATCCCTCTGCATAAAGAAATTTCTTCCTCCCCCCTCACTCTCTCAGTGAGAATTTTAAATTGTAGACCTCACTGCCCGAGGAGGGGTGGAGGCAGATTCAATCATGGCCTTAAAAAGGGAACTGGATAAGTACTCGAAAGGAAAAAATTTGCAGGGCTACGGGGATAGGGCGGGGGAGTGGGACTAGCTGGATTGTTTTTGCATAGAGCCGGTGCGGACTCGATGGGCCGAATGGCCTCCTTCTGCACTGTAACCTTTCTATGGTTCTATGATTCATCGCTGACTCCCCAACCAAAGGAAATAGACTTTCCCTATTGACCCCATTAAAAGCCCTCAGAATTTTAAAAACATCTATTAAATCTCCTCTTTTCTGCTGCAGTGTAAATAGCCCCATATCATAAGTCTCTCCTCATAAATATAGTTTCCCAAATGGGTTTTGTCCTCATTAGACGTGCTTATTCTTTACATAGGGAATGAAATATGACTAGCTAGAATTCAAGGAATTGGTAATGTGCTTTCCACTTCACTCCTATGCAACAAATCAGTGTCATTTCCATTCAATGACAATCATTTTGTCTTCATGTGCCTATAGCTATACCTTTAGCCTTTTACATACCATTCTTTTAAGATTAATCATTGGAGGTGGGAGGGGGAGAGCACATTTTCTCCATTTGCTTTTTTTTCCCAAAAAATAGACCTGAGAGGTTATAAAGACCGACAGACAGACAGACAGACAGACCCGTATTTATGTAGCGCTTCACATATCAGGGCAGATTTTCCTGTTCCTGTACCTGGGGCCGCTGCATTGTCTGCAGGCAGTGAATAGAGGAAAATCAAGTGGGGAGAAGCACAAACTTCTAAGGGAGCCTGCCCAATTTTCCATCATTGATTTGAAAGGCCAGACCAGAAAATGGAACAGGGGCTCCATTAGGAGCGTGCATCCTTCCAGCCCAATTTTCCTGTATTCGTTGCACCCGGGCATTCCAATGGCCCCAGTACCAGAACAGGAAGGTACTTCCTATAGTGAATTACTTTGAAGTCTCAGGACTTTGTCATATAGATAAACATGATAGCCATCGTGCTGACAGCAAGATTCTGCAAAGAGCATTTGAGATGAATGACCAATGAATCTATTCTTGGTGGTGATAGTTGAGGGAGGAATGCAAATCAAAACACCACTGGAACTCCCTGCTCTTCTTTGAATAGTGCCACTGGAACAGGCAGAGTTTAAAATGTCTCAGCATTCCCTGTTTTATATTGATGTTTATATATTCACTATAATTGCCAAGTATCAGTGGTAATTTCTTGATTCATCCGCATTTTTGGTGACATTATAGGGGACACCTTTTATTGGACTAACTTAAGCCAGCATTTCAATGAAGACATTTCTGATTTGAGAATCCAGTTTTTTTTTCTATATATATAACGCAGGAACAAATATTTGCAAGTATTTTGCAGTAAAAGGTAATATGCATTGATCCAACTTTGGAGTTAGATACTATTCTTTATACTTTATCATTTCTAAGCCATTAACAAAGCAAGTTTACTCATTTACAATGATGAGGTGATAACATAATTTAATCTATTTTAGTATTGGATGGTTTAAATTATCATGTGTAGTAAATTACGATGTGTAAATGTGGGAAATGACATTGTCAGACCCAACCCCCACAATAGTAAATATCCATAATTAGATCTTCTTCACCACAAAAAGTCTTTTTTACACTGGAAGATTCCTCTTTTGTGTTAGTATTTGAAAGCTTTCATTCTGTGTATTTTTGTCCAGCACTTCTTTTCAATAGTACATTTATTTGGATCCAACTCTAAAGTACAATTTCATATTCAGCAAAAGTGGGAGTGAAGGTCATTCTGGAGAGCAGTGACGAATAAGACAAGCAAAAGAAACAAAACTGTGAACTTAAGAGGGATTTTGCTCGATAATATGAGTCCTTACTTCCTTCGCTTTGACAGGCTGTTTTTTCAGACACAGTAAACACCCAGATCTCAAGAACTGTTACTTTCCTACAAGCTCTGTCATAATGCCAGAATCAAATGCTGGGGTAAATTTTTAACTTGCCTCCTGGGCATAAAACTGATGCTGTGGATTGGCCACTGTTAGAGAAAATGTCTGATTTTCATTTCCATTAATTTCAGTGGAATTGAAAATTGGGTCGGTTTCTATAATGGATGGCTGATCTGCAACACCAGTTTCACACCCAGATATCAAGTTGAAAATCTAACCCACTGCATATAACTTTGACTTTTGACGACAGTGCAAAATGCGTGATATCATATTGGCCACCCATTATATATCTCTCCCGACTTTCGTTCCCGTTGAAGTCAATGGAAATGAAAATCAGGAGAGATGTACAATGGCCAGCTGATCCGAAAATGCCCGTTTTACACTATCGCCCAAAGTTAAATTACCCTCACTGTATGGGAAATCATTGAGTGGACCCTAATGTGTTGGACAACCATGGTGTCTTCTCTCACAAGTTCTAAATGTGTATTTTTCATTCCGGTTTCACTCTCGGACAATAATATTCTAGTCTTTCCTGAATTTGCCTGATCACCAATCTCATGCTGCCTCCCTAGAGATTATCCATTGTGTCAGAGTGAAATTGAAGGTACCATATGGGATTAGACTCTTGTGAAGAAAAATACCACATCTTACGGACCAAGTGCTTGTTTTCTTTGCTGTAATATTCTATGATTCAATGATCCACAAAGCATTACGAAGACCACCTTCACTATACTAGTTCACTACAACTATAATCATCAATTCTATTGATTATCCAAGTTGTCCGCTCCTGTAATAGCAAATGACTCTGCTTTAGGTTTGTGCAAAACACTATTCTTGTCATTCTCTTAGAGAAGTCTAAGTCTATAGTTAGGTTTCAAAGCACCTAAAATAACTTCCACTCTGTAGAATAATTTTATCACACATGCTGAAAATAAAATTGTCTTACATTGCAAGATCACTAACGTAACCAGCTGCAAAACTAATTTGAAACACGCACCTGGACCATTGTCATTCTATGGCACTGAGCCAGATCGATTCTTTCATTGTTAATACAAATCAGTTTGAGATTAGCTTAAAATAAATCTAAGTGGAAGTGGCGCTGGCAATATTAACAATTGTGTGTGTTGTTGGGGGCACTAGATTGGCAATTCAGAGACTGGTGGAGTCAGTGATAGTGGTAGTAATAATATAAATTCTTGAATTAGTTGAAGTAGTAGTAATAATTCGAGTACCAATTGCAGTAGCAATTGTAGGAATAGTAGTAACAGAGCTGATAGTAATAGTAAAAGCAATAGTAGTACTTATCTGAAGAAATCATAGAATCATAGAAATTTTGGTGCAGAAGGAGGCCATTTGGTGTACTTTCTTTGTGAATGCCAGTTGCTCATTGGATCTGCCCCTGCAACCTAATTTCTCTGCTCTTTCCTTGTCCCCTTTAATATTTTTGCTTTTCAAGTGTTTATCTAATTCCTTATTAACTGTGGTGATTGACCTGTGATAATGCATTTCATATTCTAATAGCCCATTGCATGAAAAAAACCTTAAAATCTTCTCCTTTGTGTTTCAGGTGCTAATTCCAAGTTTAAGGGCCCTTATTCTAGAATCATTGGCAAGCGAAAATAATCTTTCACTATTTACTTCTTTAAGCCCTCTCTTAATTTTGTTTGTTTTTCTATTAGATTCCCCCACCCCTCATTTAACCTTCTCTGTTGCAGTGAGAATAGCCCTAGATATTTTTAATATCTTTCTTCATAAATACATCCTTTCATATACTGGTATCATACCATATTGCACTTTTTAATCTTTTCCAAGGCCCTGATAGTCTCTCTATAGTGCGCCTAACCAATATCTTTTCATTATCATTTCTTTGCTTTTATATTCACTACTCCAATCCATAAAATGCAGAATCTTAATTGTGCTTTCCATGTCTTTTTCCACCATTGGTCTGTGTGTTGGTATCCCTAGATCTCTCTGTTTCTTTACTCAATTAAGAATCTTATCATTTTATGTATATTTCCATGACAGCTTTTGATCTCCAATATTGTTTGACTGAGACAATACAGGATTTAGTTAAATGGATTAACTTTTCTTCTACATGTCTTATCTGAATTTTAGTGGCATGTTAATTTGTTTTTTGTGTCTGCCAAGCTGTAAAATAAAAATTGAGCCTTTTTTTTGTGAAAAAAATGATGTAGTTTTATTCACTGATCAATTTACACATATGCCAGTGCTAGTGGACACAGGCCATATTTTTATCAGACTATTTTGCACTGAGGGACTTTTTTGCCATGGTTCACTGGATGTTCTGATAATGATTGTGATGGGCTGCCTTTACTGAAGGTCACTCTGATTGAGAGTGACCACATGAATGTGAATAGTTGTTACAGTCCTTGTTCAATGAGTTCAAATATCTCAATAACATAACAATTGAGATAATTATCACACACACAGTGAACTGATTACAAAATGGACAATGTGTTTTATATATAAGTCTAGTTGTCATAATACTCTGGACAATCCAAAAGTAATCAAAATCTTCACCGCTAATCATAACATTCATGGGCATTTTCATCAGTCAGAGACAGCCTTCATTTACCTCAAATACACTCAAAAAGGTTAGGCAACACAAAAACATATCTTAGTAAAGATTCTTACAAAAAAATTGAACTCAAATGTTTCACAACAAGTTTTCCCATGGTAACTAAATATAAGATTGATGGCAAGTAAACAAAAATCCCATGTGCGGCTGAGGAGCATCTTAACTCCAATTTTAACCTGATCCTTCTGCTGGGAATAGGGCAGGAATGGGGCAGGATTGAGGTGGATGTCCGGTTTATACCTTGTCTGATTTTACTATCCATTGAAGTCAATGGAGAGTAAAACCAGGCGGGATGTAATGCAAGCATTCAACCCAAACCCACCTGCCAGAGATGTTAGGTTGGGTTAAAATTCAGGCTTTAATGTTCTGAGGTTATTCAACTAAACCATTTAAGAGCTTCTTTCCAACTCAACCCTATGGAGCATGTTTGCTAGTGCACAGCGTTTTTAACATCAAATGTTGTCATCTACTGTGTTCGTATGCCCAAACAAACAAAATCATTTCCACTTATATATGTGGAAAAGAGCAGATGCAGTGGGAGATTGGAATGAATTTGGCAGTAAATCCTGCAACCATTTAGATTGTATTGGCTCTGAATTCGTCCCAGTGTGAAACTTTCCCAAGATTGGGGCTTACGTAATGCTAGAACTAATTCTCGGCACACAATTTGACGAGTTTACTCTGGAAAGGGTAAGCAAGTGTAAAAAGCAAATAAATGCAGTACTATCTGAGTTGGCAACAAAGTGTCTGCCTGGACTACATTTTCCCACTAAAGTTTATGTGTAATTGTTCATGTAATGGTTGACTATGTCTCACCTCATCAAGTAAAACCAACTATTTGAACCAATGCTGATTTACTTTACTTGTTAGCTTTCTGTCTGAATGCTTTATCTGAATGCTTAAAGCATTCGTAACAAGATAGACGAATTAATGGCACAAATAGAGATAAATGGGATTGATCCAATAGCCATTGCAGTGATGTGGTTGCAAGGTGACCAAGGTTGGGAACTAAATATTCCAGGGTACTTGACATTTCGAAAAAACAGACAAAATGGAAAAGAAGGAGGGTAGCCCTGATAATAAAGGATGACATAAGGACAGTAGTGAGGAAAGATCTTGGCTCAGAAGATCTGGAAGTAGAATCAGTGTGGGTGGAGACAAGAAATAACAAGGGGCAGAAAACACTGGTGGGAGTAGTTTATAGGCCCCCTAACAGTAGCTATACTATTGGATAGAGTATTAATCAAGAAATAATAGGAGCTTGTAACAAAGGTAATGCAATAATCGTGAGGGACTTTAATCTTCATATAGAATGGACAAATCAGAGTGGCAATAGTAGTTTGGAAGACAAATTCTTGGAATGCATTTGAGATAGTTTCCCAGAACAATATGTCATGGAACCAACCAGGGAACAGGCTCTTTTAGATCTTGTCTTGTGTAATGAGACGCGGTTAATTAATAATCTCATAGTAAAGGATCCTCTGGGAAACAGTGATCATAATATGATAGAATTTCACATTGAGTTCGAGAGTGACATACTTAAGTCTGAAACTAGAGTCTTAAACTTAAATAAAGCCAATTACATAGGTATGAGGGGCGAGTTGGCTAAGGTAGATTGGGAAATTAGATTAAAAGGTATGACGGTAAGTAAGCAATGGCAAACATTTAAAGAAATATTTCAAAATCTCAATGAATATACATTCCATTGAAAAATAAAAATTCCACAGGAAGAGTGATCCATTCGTGGCTAACAAAAGAAGTTAAGGATAGTATTAGATTAAAAGGAGAGGCTTATCGTGTTGCCAAGAAGAGTAATAAGCCTTAGGATTAGGAGAGTTTTAGAAATCAGCAAAGATGACCAAAAAATTAATGAGAGAAAATAGAATAAGGGAATAAATTAGCCAGAAACGTAAAAACAGATTGTAAGAGCTTCTACAAGTATGTAAAAGGGAAGAGAGTAGCGAAAGTAAACACGGGTCCCTTAGAGGCTGAGACAGGAGAAGTTATAATGGTGAATAAGGAAATGGCAGAGACGTTAAACAAATATTTCGTATCTGTCTTCACCGTAGAAGACACAAAAAACATACCAGAAATAGTGGGGAAGCAAGGGGCTAAAGACAGTGAGGAACTTAAAGTAATTAATATTAGTAAAAAAAAATGCTGGGACTAAAAATTAATGGGACTAAAAGCAGATAAATCCCCTAGACCTGATGGCTTACTTTCTAAGGTTCTAAAAGAGGTGGCTGCAGAGATAGTGGATGCATTCGTTGTGATCTTCCAAAATTCCCTAGATTGTAGAACGGTCCCAGTGGATTAGAAGGTAGCAAAAGTAACCCCGCTATTCACGAAAGGAGGGAGAGATAAAACGGTGAACTACAGGCCACTTAGCCTGACATCAGTCATCGGAAAAATGCTGGAATCCATTATTAAGGAAGTGGTAACAGGGAATTTAGAAAATCATAACGTGATTAGGCAGTCAGCATGGTTTTATGAAAGGGAAATCGTATTTGACAAATTTATTAGAGCTTTTTGAGGATGTAACTAGCACGGTAGATAAAAGGGAAGCAGTGGATATAGAATATTTGAATTTGCAAAAGGCATTCGATATGGTCACACACAAAAGGTTGTTACATAAGATAAGGGCTCATGGGGTTGGGGGTAATATATTAGCACAGATAGAGAATTGGTTAACAGACAGAAAACAAAGAGTAGGAATTATCAGGTCATTTTCGGGTTGGCAGGTTGTAACTAGTGAGGTGCTGCTAGGATCAGTGCTTGGGCCTCAACTATTTACAATCTATATTAATGACATAGATGAAGGGACCGAGTGTAATGTATCCAAGTTTGCTGAAGATACAAAGCTATTTGGGAAAGTAAGCTGCAAGGAGGACAAAAAGGGCTCGATTTTACCGTCGGGTTTCCTGTGCGTTTCCAGCGGGGGTGCCCTGGGTGCACTGGGGGAAACAGTCCTAGTTGAACTGGACGTGTTGCAGCCGTCAGCCTGTGGCAGCTGCAAAGGTCCATTTGACAGGTGGCGGGGGGGGAGACCCTCACCCATTGCAGGAGGCCGCTCTGTCACTTGGGACAAAGTGTGGCCTCCACCACCCTCCTCCTGACGGTCAAAGTCACCAACCTGCACACTCACCCCGGGGTCTGGAGACATGTGCCTACCTTGCGGACCCCCTCAGATGTACATATTGAGGATGGGGGCCGTCGTAGCTGCAGTCATGACCCCCTCGGAGGGTGAACAGCATCACCAGCCTCGCCATCCACGCCGTCCACCTCTGACACGTGGAGCTCCACAACAGAGTGCTGTGACACATCCACCTGTACAGCAGGAGGGAGGGCTACCGCAGAGAGAGATGCGTCGCAGAGGGCACTACCCTCGCCACAGGGTCCACAGACCGGGGCGCAGCTCCCCGGACCTCTCCGAGCAGCAGTGCAGACGGAGGCGCAGATTCACTCGACATGTAGTCGTGGACATCTGCAGCCTCTTTCATGCCGAGCTGCTCCAGGCTGGCCCCAGCACCATCTGCTTACCTGTCGCTGCCAAAGTCACCACTGCCCTCCACAACTTCTCCTCCGCATCCTTCCAGGGTGCTGCCGGGTACATCGCCGACGTCTCTCAGTCGTCTGCGCAGAAGAGCCCTGCAAATACACCTGCACCTACTCTGCAGTGACACAATGGGTGGCATCAGTGGTGGGTCCTCATAGTGATACCCAGGAGCGGGCATTATTGCGCAAAACAGACAGGATTCGCGGAGACATGGCAGTGGTGGTGCCAATATAATGTGTGATGTGAGTTGTTCTGAAATTCAATATAGGTAACACCCATGACAAACCCTCAAACACCCTTGTGCATCCCCTTCATGCTCACGACACGTTTGCCTTACGCTGCCTACTGCACATATGTGATGCATGCCCTGTGGCTGCAGCACAGGTGGTGGCAGGTTGAGTGAGGCTGGCCGTGAGGGAGATACACGAGAGGGTGCGTATGGGATAGATCCATGGGATTATATGAGGATTGGGTTGAGTGGTAGTGGCGGGATGAGTACTGGCGAGGTGAGTAGGTGCAGGTAAGATGAGGATGGGGTTTGAGTGGGTATGAGGGGTGATGTGACAGAGTGGTGTTGGCGGTGCCGAAGGAGATGTGGGGTGGGGGCAGTGTTGTGGCAGACGGAGTGTAGGGGAAAGACTACGTGTTCTCACTGTGGCTGACCTACTGCGGTCATTGGAGCGCCTCCTGCACTGTATGCAGGTGGGCGATATGTTGGTGGTGCAGGTGACCTCCTCTGCCACCTCGAGCCAGGCCTTCTTGGTGGCAGAGGCAGGCCGCTTCCTCCCGCCCGCCGGGTGGAAGATCTGTGTCCTCCCCCTCCTCCTCACCCCATCTGGTGATGCCTGGGGTGAGGCATCATTAAACTGGGAGCAGCCTTCCCCCTGGGCTGCTCCATGCTGTAATGTGTTCTATTGGTTGCAGCATCTGTCAGTGGAGGACTGCCCCTTTAACTAGAGAGCCTCCAGCTGACAGATCGTACTGCGCATGCGCAGCCCGCCTGACGCACAGACCAGCAGCGCGGAGCCCGGAGGAGCAGGTAAGTGGCTCCAATTAGTGTGTTGCCTGCTACGATCGCGCGGGCAACCCACTAATTTCACCGAGCGTGTTGACCATGCTCCCGAAACCCAACCCGCCGGAAACCCGCAGGCCTGGTAAAATCAGGCCCAAAGAGTCTGCAGAGGGATATAGATAGATTAAGTGAGTGGGCAAGAAGGTGGCAGATGGAGTATAATGTGGGGAAATGTGAGGTTATTCACTTTGGTAGGAAGAATAGAAAAAAATAATATTTTTTTAAATGGTGAGAAATGATTAAATGTTGGTGTTCAGAGAGATTTGGGTGTCCACGCACATGAAACACGGAAAGTTAACATGCAGGCACAGCAAGCAATTCGGGAGGGAAAAGTAATGTTGCAAGGTTTATGCAAGGGGTTGGAGTACAAAAGTAAGGAAGTCTTGCTACAATTGTATAGGACCTTAGTGAGACCACACCTGGAGTACTGTGTACAATTTTGGTCTCATTATCTAAGGAAGGATATACTTGCCTTAGAGGTGGTGCAACGAAGATTCACTAGATTGATTCCTTGGATGAGAGGGTTGTCCTGTGAGGAGAGATTGAGTAGAATGGGCCTATACTCTCTGGAGTTTAGAAGAATCAGAGGTGATCTCATTGAAACATATAAGATTCTGAGAGGGCTGGACCGGGTAGATGCTGAGAGGTTGTTTTCCCTGGCTGAAGAGTCTAGAACTTGGGGGCATAGTCTCAGGATAAGGGGACGGCCATTTAAGACTGAGATGAGGAGGAATTTCTTCACTCAGAGGGTTGTGAATATTTGGAATTCTCTACCCCAGAGGGCTGTTGCTGCTCAGTCGTTGAGTATATTCAAGGCTGAGATCGATAGATTTTTAGAATCAAGGAATATAGGGATCGGTGGGAAAGTGGAGTTGAGGTCGAAGAGCAGCCATGATCTTATTGAATGGCGGAGCAAGCTCGAGAGGCTGCATGGCCTACTGCTGTTCCTATTTCTTATGTTCTTATGGTTTTATAAATTCCAACTTCTTTAAACACAGCCACCTTTATCCAGTCCAAAATTAAATGCTGCTCACCTATCACCCCTTCCTTACATTGATTCCAGCGCCCCTAACGTAGTAAATTTGAAACCCTCATTCTTATCTTCAAATCGCCACGCTATCTCTGCCTTATATTCCCTCCCATATTCTTTGGTCCTCCGACACTACGTCCCACATCCATCCCCCCGACCCTGCTCCCCTTCCTTTATGCCATCATTCATGGAAGAAGCTTAAGTTATCTCCGTGTTACTCTCTCGAACTCGCTCCCTAATTCCCGACATTTCTCACTTCTCTCTCATTCTTTAAAAACCTCCTTAAAAGCCATCCTTTTGGCCATGCTTTCAGTCATACCCACCCTCCACGGCTTGGCACCTGTTACCCTATTTATTTCCATTTCTGAAATGCCTGAGACATTATATGCTGTTGTTGTTGGTGGTGGTGCTGCTGCTGTATTCTCTGATGGGCAGTTTTAGGTCTAAATCATATTGGATATGCACTCCAAATGGGCATTCCTGGCTATAGGTGGCACTCAAAACCATGATGAAATCGCTCACACCAATTTGTATGGTCAGACTGCTTCAATGCCATCATCATCATGAGTGAAAAGACTTATGGAGAAAGTAAAACTGCACGAGATATATTTATTTTCATTGGAGAGCAGTGAAATACAATGATTTTCTATCCAAGGGATAGAGTTCATCTCTTACAGGCAAAATTTAATTCCGGCCTAGTGAAAATGTACTGATCAAATTAGGACTCATCTGATTCCTTGTACTGAATCAGCACCTCTACCTGTACAGCCGTGAGATAGGGCAAAAACCTAAATAGCAATAACGAATTCATCATAAGTAGACATGAAAAATTGCTTCAGCAATCAGGAGTTCCAACTCAGGCTGAGAAAAGAACAACAATAAAGGCCATACAGCCTTTAACCTTTTCAACCTGTACCTCCCTACATTAATAGTTGGCAACAGTAAAACAGACACAACAAGGTTACTGTTCAGCATCTGAGAAAAACCTTACAAGGATTAAATTGTCCTTTTAAATAGGAAGTGAAAGTCATTTAAAGTAAATTAATGGGGGAGGGATGCACCTATTCTGGGTGGTAAAACTCATTTAACCTGTAATCTGGAAACATCTGCAAAGAATTATCTGTAGCACTGAAAATATAATTGTTATTTGAAACATCAATCACAGATGAGAAAGGCCTTTCCTAAAACAAACTTAACTTATGTTTTTTTGCTGTAAATACAAAAGCAAAGCATAATTCTTTTTAATGTAAACGTCAAAGAATTTTGCTGTGTCAAATTAGGAAGGTGAGGGGAAGGGGTTACAATGTTGGGAATGTTGCCAATCTGCATGAATTCTTTAGTGCAGCACTGACATTTATTAGTTTAAGACTGAGTCTGTTGCTATACATTTTACAAATTAGTTTCTACGGTTTCTTCTGTTCTTTTGAAACTGTGCAGATTGTAACAGAATTTTGAGCTGAGACCCAGCCCATAGAAAAAAGAGAAAGCTTTAAAGAGTTCCCACAGCTGTGAAAACACAGGCCGGCGGCTGTATGTAGAGTACATCAAACAGCTGCTTCAGGTGACTGAACACCTTGAGTCCCATTCATCAAGTGTTGTTTACAATAGCTGACAGGCCAGACGTTGAGAATTACCTCTCAGCTCTGTGGTATGTACACAGGAGAGTGTTGCTCTTTGTGCCATGTGTATATTCACTGAGGTGAACTCTTTAAGAGACACTTTCACGTGTCATTTGATGAACACCTAGATTTTTCCCAGGATTGGTGTTCAGACACTTATGCGTGGGTTAATTCCAATGAACTGTGTCTGCTAAAGATATTTATAGAATTACTGGTTAAGCTCAGACGATGCAAAGTGGGGCCATATTCTTCGACTTTTTTTTTCACCTAGCATTTATTCTGTGCTGAGACTCTGAGGCTGTGTTGTGGCTAGGAGAAGATTTTAATTTATTCTTCTAATAAACAGAACAATGCAAGTATGAATAGAATGTTTTTGTACTCTCCTCACGAGCATTGAAAGGTTATAATTATGAAATAATAAGTTTCTATAGAAAAGTGTCACATATGAAAGGTTGAAGCTCAAATTGCGGAGGACCTCTAGAGTAAAGCAAGGAAAATTCACATTTAATGCATGAACATAAATAACACTGGAGGTTTGTGATTCATTGTGTTAATACCTGTGATTCATTGTGTAAATACTTTCATATGAATTTCAAAAGAAAGGCTCCAGAAACGCATATTTTCTGTGGGAGGCATAAGAATGCCATGCAATTCTAACATTAGAAGTCTGTATATAACCCATTATTATCAATCAGCAGTGAACAAAATTATTTAGTAGCAATGATAAAATGTGCATTGGGATGAACACACAAATTGAGGAGATGCAATAGGATCAATGGATTATGAAAAACAAACTAAGTGACATTGGCCCACACAACTCATGAGAGCCATGGATGTCGATTATCAAATATAAACCATTAAGTGAGGTATAATGCCGACAGCATGCATAGTTTATTTTTTATAATTTTTCATAACCCATAAAGTCACTGCGATGTACTTGTTTATATTACAGTTACTTGATTGTACTTGTGGTTTTTAAAGTTGTCTTTGAAATATGAAATGTAATTCTAAAACAGTGAACATTTGTCCTTTTTTTGTATTCAGTGATTTTCAGGCAGAAGTAAACAATTGGTGCATTTAACATGCCTGTCCAAATTCCTACAATAGATTCAATATTAAATCTAATAATCATGAATCCTATTTCCTGACAGGAGCTTGTCTCATCCATTTTTGAACCAAGCCATAGTTTCTTGTGCAATGATCCTACCTGGCAGTCTGTTCTTCATATTTATTATCCTTTTACTTAAAAAGAATTGGTCAAATTTCCCATTTTCTTTTGTCGTCTTTAATTTGAAACGATGGCGAGTGAAAGTGGTCAAAGCCAGTAGCGCAAAACGGGCTGATCGCGAATTGGCAGCCCGTTTTACACCAAGCCTGATTTTCTTTCCATTGACTCTTCGATTTGTACACAATGGTATTCACCATTTGTTGCTTCTCTCCATGTGGTACTGTCGGCAAATTTAGATACACTGACAATACTTCATCCTCCAAAACATTTATAAAAATTAGAAACAATAGTGGTTCTACAGCCAACCCGTATGGTGCACCACTAACAGCCAGCTGCCACCCAAGTAATAGTTTCACCCCTATCCACTAGCTCTATAACCTCCTCAAAGAATCCAATAAATTGCTTAAGCATGATCTGTCAGTCCTGAACTCACGCTGTCTCTAATTAAACCCTGTCCCTCAAGATGATCTCTTGTACTATCTCTCATTGTAGTTTCAACAAGTTAAGGCTTGCCAGTCCATCATTTGATGGTTCATCATTAACTGCCCATTTTCGGTTCAAAAATTCCAGAGGTGCGGTGAGGAGTCAGTTAGTCCGTGCTGTGAGTTACATAATGCAGTTGAGGTGCTTGCCAGTTTTTGATTTTCCCTCACGATGTGTTGATCCTTGTAGAGTTGTCCCAATAGTGGCGTGTGCTATATCTATCGTTTACTATGAAGATTGAAGGCTTTCTTGATTTTATGACTCATTTTGTACTGAGGTAAACTTTAGAGCTGTTTATCAATTACTGCCTCTATCACTCAAAGGCACAATGTTCCCCCTTCTTTAGACTCTCAATCATTGCCTCAATATCCTGATTATATTAAATCGATTCAATAGTCTAGACCTTGTCAGCTGCAATATCAATAGTTTTCCAGGTGAGGCCATCAGGAGGTATCCATTTGTTGGACAGGACTTGCCCTAACAGCTCTTTCTACACTTGCAATAGCAGGTACTGGTGCCACGCATCTTAAGTGGCAAGAAACAGCAAAACACACCCAATGAATTCAGGCAAAGTTATATATCTCTCAGGGCCTGGATTTAAACTTGCAACCCTTTGGTTGGAAGTCCAACTCCCTGCCACTTAAGTCCCCAAACCATCATGAATTAATTACAGATTCAAACCAAACACTGTACAGTGCTTTCAAGTGTCCACTGACAAGTGATGAAAAAGAAACATACCTTTTATCTTTCGCCAAGGAATGATACGATGCTCAGTAAGTCAAGATTCTCAACCACTCATCTCCTGTGTCCTTGACTATGACAACCTGTAATTTGATTTATGCTAGTGTATACTAATTTTGACCTTTTGGAAAAATGAAATCACGATTCACTATCCACTTTCTTTGCTTTTATCATTCTCATTTATTTTCCCAGCTACATTCAAATATTCAATCGCTTGTACCTTATCAATTGTTTTGTATGAATCCTCTCTGACATACAAAAATAGTATCTCAAAGTAATTGATGTTTTATTTGTAGCTAATATTATGCATTGTTTATAAAAAATATACAGAAATCTGTAAAGGGCAAGCACTTAAGTCTAAAAAAATGCAAAAAACCTACTGCAAACTGACAAGGATTGTTTGAAATGGCAAAAATGGCTAAAAATATGTGTTGAACAAAAGATTTTAACATATGTTTTAACATAAAAGATTCTGATTAAGGGTCATACCTGAAATATTAAACTAGTTTTCTTTTTCAGATGCTGATCGACCTCTGTGCACTTGCAGCATTTTCTGTTTTATTTCAGATTTCCAGCATTCACTATTTTATTTTTACCTCTACAAGTTCTGCTGGGAACAAAAAAGGAAAGATTTTGTCTTTTTTTTTGGCATTCATCATGGTCAGCTAAGGAGTCCTTAGTTGATATGCACCAGGAATCTCCTCAGGGGTTTTATGATTGGTCACCATAACTTCTGTGGAGGATTGTGTGAAGCCCCGTTTACCCAGTGTATCCAGGGTTTCCATAATCTTCTGCTGAAGTTACGGCGGCCGATCGAGAAAACCTCTGAGGAAATTCTCGATGCTAATTTCCAATGGCACGATCTTACTTCCTATACTTAGAGCTTCCTGGCTTGCACACACAATCTGGTATCAAGATGTAAAGTTCTCTGTATTGTGCAAAGTATTGCCTGTATTGAAATTCGAATTATCAAGTGACCATTTTTTGTTGTACAGTTTCTCCTCTTCTTGTGCATTCTTTCATAAAATATATTGCATTTTGGAGAATATAGAAAATATCAGGTCTGAATGAAGGTGAGCAACAATAGAGAGGTTTTAGCAGACATTTTACTGAAACACCATGTAATGAATGTGCCTATTATCTGTGATTGATTGTATTTCTATGAGAAACACTTAGAGTAGTTGATATAACTAATGACTAGGAAAGAGGCATGAGTAATAAAGCAAACTGAAAATTTTGAAGTGAATTTTTAACTATTATAATTGTAACAGGTTCAAAGAGCATTATTATTTTGTGAGAATTTCATTGAAGTATTGACCTTGAAAACGATATTATTTACACATATCGACACACTACTTATATATTATTCAGGCCATCTTCCAACACGTTTAACTCCAAAGGCAGACTGAGTCTCCCATGAACCAAAGCCTGCACCTTATAAAAGCCATGAGCATTATAGCATCCCACAGGACTAACAATTACCCCTTAACCAGGTGAGATGTCAATCACAGTCTCCAATCTACTCTAAAAGGCAGTAAATGCCACATTGTCAGACCACTACATTCAAGTTAAAAGTCATGGTCAGCTTCATTTACAAGTATGACGATTACACAGAAACAGATAGGTGCAAGTTACTGATAGTATAAATACTGAGAAAGGAATAAAGATAGAATTAGTTTACAAGGGGTTAAAATATCTTCTTCAGAGCATACTGATAACCTACAAGACCTATGGAGAAAACAATCCTTTGTAAACTTCCCAATGTAATGTCGTATTTAGTTGAGACAATGTTCCCACATGGAATCCAAATATCAGTTTCAAAAACTGAACCAAAGTGAAGTGAAAGCTGAAATCCAGGTATGAGGAAAATCTGACACATATACCCCAGATCAAAAGGTCTCTCGGTAATAAGCTGTCAATCAATCATATACGGGTGCATCTCAGACACTCCAGTGCAGTACTAAGGGAGTGCTGCACAGTCGAAGGTGCCGCCTTTCGGATGTTAAACTGAGGTGGACGTAAAAGATCCCATAACACTATTTCGAAGAAGAGCAGGGGAGTTTTCCTAAGTGTCCTTGCCAATATTTATCCCTCACCCAACATCACTAAAACAAATTATCTGGTCATTATCACATTGTTATTTGTGGGACCTTGCTGTGCGCAAATTGGCTGCTGTGATTCCTACATTACAACAGTGACTACACTTAAAAAGTACTTTATTGGCTGTAAAGCACTTTGGGATGCCCTGAGGTCATGAAAGACACTATATAAATGCATTACTTTCTTTCTTCTTTTCTTTCATACTTAGAATCACTTGATCCGTGGTTGTTCACACCTTACCCAGAATTTACATATCTATTAATACATTGACCAAAATATTATAATGTTAGTACCTAAGACAACATTTCTGCATACTGGTTCATTTGCAGATCAAAGAACCTGCTTGTGTTCTCACAAATGGCCGGGATCCAGTCTCCACTTTTTAGTTTATTAAACAACTGTTTGGCAAGGGAAGACAACTCTGCTCTCGTCTGATACTCTGTTTCATTGCTGTGCATCATTGTAAATATATGTGTGCACGTATATATCCTCCAAGATATGCCAATTAATTATTTTTCAAGTGTAGTTACTAATGTAGGCAAATGGCACAACCAATTTGCACAAGTTCCAACGAATAGCAAATGAGATGAATGGCTGCTGTTTTTGGTGGTGTTGGTTGAGGGAGGAATGTTGGTCAGGGCACCAGGAGATCTCTATGGGGTTGATTTTGACTTTGTGCGATAATGTAAAATGGGTAATAGCGAATCGGCAGCCTGCCTTACATCTCTCCCAATCAATGGAAATAAAAATCGGGAGAGAAGTAAAAAGGGCTGCCGATTCGCTATCTTCCGTTTTACACTATTGTTCAAAGTCAAAATCTACCTCTATGGTTTTTCTCTAAGAGCATCATGGGATCTTTTTTGTCCATCAGAACAGACAGACAGATTCTTTGTTTAATGCCTCACCTGAAAGATGGCACTCCTGACAATGCAACATTCCCTCAGTACAACTCATGTCCTGAAGTGGGCCTTGAACCCAATTTTTTTTAACTCACAGGTGAGAGTGAGACCAACTGAGCCAAGTTGACATTCAAATAGTGAAATTATGCTCAGTTCTAAAGCAAAGGTTGACAGAAGTTGTGGTAATTCCTCTGTGAAGCTATACATCTTGAGACTTTTTTGATAATCTCAGAAGGGTTTGGTGACATGATTAGCCAATCCTGAAGAGTAATGAAAGTTTAAGTATCAGAATCCAGCCCAAGTTACTGTATTCTTTTCTGTCTTTTATTAGATTATATTGAAATCTATAAAAGTAAAAAAGCATTACCCCCTTTCATGTTATGTAATTATTTAATTCCATTTGTTTCTTTAATAGTGACAACTTTAAGCCATAAAACATCAACAACATAGTTAGTATTTTTTTGAAATATGCCCCCAACATTTATTGCAAAGGGCAATGTGACATTTTATAATTATTATGTATAAAGAAAAGTATTGCAATATGTAATATACAGGACATACTGCAGAGGTACTTACTGTTTTTGGAAAGGATTCAATCAACTATTGGCAGGGACCCCTGAAATTTCGAGACATAACACAGAAACCATTGCAACAATTATAGCTATAATAACACTTTATATAGACCATTGTCACACAATGAATCATACATTATAATGATTAGGGTTAGTCCATAATTCAGGATTAGATTTATTATCTGCAGTGTGAATGCCATGTAAGTCAGTTCTAAAACTTTTAATGTTGATAATTGCTATAGTCTGAATCAATTTAAAAAAAAATTAATACCGCTAATTTTCATTCACAAAAATGAGTCAGGGTGGCTTAAAGTTTCTCTTAACAACCTTGGGCTTTGTTATACCTAAGGTTTTAGTTCTAGCGTTGGAATTTGGATTATTGTTGATTACAAAACAAGAGATATGTCAAGAGTAAAAATCACACCTTTGTACCCTGCTCTTTGACAAATACCTGCAAATATGGAATAACAATTTGATTGTAATGTGTTACACCATCACCTCTAAGTTCCCCTTCAAGTCACACACCATCCTATCTTGGGCGTATATCACCATTCCTTCATCGTAGCAGGGTCAAAATCCTAAAATTTTCCACCTAACATCATTGTGGGAGCAGCATCGTCAAAAAGATTGAGGAGAATAGGCTTATAGTCTCTGGAGTTTAGAAGAATGTCAGGTAATCTCATTGAAACATGTAAGATTCTGAGGGGGCTTGACAGGGTAGATGCTGAGAGGTTGTTTCCTCTGGCTGGAGAGTTTAGAAATAAAGGGCAAATTATCAGGATAAGGGGTCGGCCATTTCTTCACTCAGAGGTTGTGAATCCTTGGAATTCTCTACCCTGGAGGGCTGTGGATGCTGAGTCATTGAGTATATTCAAGGCTGAGCTAGATAGATTTTTAGACTCTAGGGGAATCAAGGATATGGGGATTGGGCGGGAAAGTGGAGTTGACGTCGAAGATCGGCCATGCTCTAATTGAATGGCCGAGCAGGCCCGAGGAGCAGTATGGCCTTCTCCTGCTCCTATTTCTTAAGTCCTTATGTTCTTAAAGTCTGCGGCAGTTTAAGGAGAAGGCCCATCACCATCTTCTCAGGGAAACTGGGAATAAACGTGGCCTTGGCAGTGTCATCCACATGAAATGAACAAATTTTTAAAAAATTCACATGGTGTCTTTTAGCGTCTCAAGGCACTTCACATAGAAGGAAATGAAAGAAATGGCATTAGAATTTGGAGATGACCGAATGCACAATCGAAAAGATGGATTTTGCAGAGGCTTTTAAAGGTGAGGAGAGAAGTAACAAAGCAAAAGGGTCAAAAGAAGATGTTCTAGAGGATAGGGCCTAGATGGCTGAAAACTCTGCTACCAAATGAGGAATGTCAATGGAGGAATGCATGGGGCAATCTAAAGAAAGTAACGTGCACTTTTGCTTTAACCAACTAGAAAACTTGTTTAGTAAATACAAGAGACTGCACTTGAGCAGTGCAATCAGCAATTAAATTGGATAAGAGATTGGGGGGGCTGAGATTCCTCAGGGGTTCCACCGACAACCTGGTGTGAGACTAGCAGAACCCCCAGAAAATGGCAGAAATCCAGTTGTGTCAGGTCTCTGTCTGTTCTGGGAGTTTCCAACTTGCCTTGTAAGGGGCAGCACCTCTGCCTGCCCCTTATCAAGCAAATGTCATGAGGGGGAAAGGGCAGAGTCAGGTGCATAAGACTACCTATGCCAGAGTTCCCACTACAGTGGTTCAGTCAGGTCCCAGGGTATCTGTGAAGGTTGGTAAGCCCAGTGAGCTGAGGAAGACTGGCCTTCAGGTGGGCCCAGGTGGGATCCAGGTCAGGGAAGCAGCCTGGACCACAACGAAAAGTAAGTCACTTCTTTAAAGTTTTGCCAGGTTGGCGCCTTTACACAGGGGTGTGGTGGGGTCAGCGCTAGAGGACACTGGCTGGCGTGATCCCAGCATAACTGCCGGGATCGCATCTCGAGCAATTTCGGCCCAGTTTGTCCAATACTAAGAACAATCTACTGTTAACGTATCATATAGTCAGTTAGATGTAAAGAAAGGTGCATAGAATCAAAATATTGTGTAAGTAAGTGGCTTCTTAGCATATAGCTGCAAGAGAGCAGAGCCACAGAAAGTTAATCAATGTTTCTTTATGTTTTTAGCAGTTCTGTATTTAACCTTAAATCGGTATCCCTTAACATCTATCTGGATTTATTGCATTATTATTTTAGCTGAATCTTCGTCTCCATTGGCAATTTCATATTTGATGTATTTCACTTATTCTAAATTCAGGTACTCCTAGGGCAATGATTCTTGGATACATGTTGAGGTCTGTCAGAACTGTAAACAATCTAAAGTCATCATTTAGGAAGAGAGTACTTTGTTAATACTGAATTTCAAATTACGACTGGGACAAAGAAAACATACATGCAAATCCCTCAGCTACTAGCTAAAATTCTAACAAGCTATACTGATGAATAATGATCTTTCCAAGTGCTAACATTATTTTATGAGCTGAAATAAAATCAAGGTCATTCAGTATTATTGAGAAAGAATTTGAATAACATCTTTACTAGTGGAAGGTGACGGATTTAGTGAAAATGATGCACTTCATTTTGGAGGAGTCTGAAACACTGACACACAGGAAAATGTGTCTCTGAGGTTCAGAGGTAAAGGAATGTTATGAGTGCCTTGAACAGAGTAGAACACTTGACCCTTTCATAACAACCTTAACATTCCTTTATCGTTAACTCTCTAGTGTCATTTTAACTTGTATTGTGATGTTATAAATTGAATAGGCTCAATCACATCTGATGTAAGTGCTGAAATTTGACTACCTAAGTAAGCCTGAGGCCTGAGCTCAGTCAAAGATTCCTTGGTCATTCCATCTATCCTGCACAATGCATTAATGCTATCATAATACTGTTCCTATGTCACTTAGTAAACAAGCAAACAAAAATAAAACTGAAATATAAAAGCCATTCTATGGGTAAATGCAGTGCATGGTATGGGACTGAGTCATACAGACCAGGATGGTTGCAAATTTGATCCACAGTCAATATAGAGTTAGGCAATTTCAACCAGGTTGTGTTGCTACTACTATGCACTCCTAAGGTCTGCTACGGAAAGAAAATCTGACCATTGGAAGATTGAAAATATTTTACAGGGGGTGTGGAGTGATGAAGCTCTGGGAGTCTAATGTAGTCCCTGTAAATGTTCATTATATAACTCATGACTTGACTTTAATAACTCACAAATGACAATCATATCATGCATTGAATGCTTTTGCCTATATTCAAACAGGTGACAGCTGGACACCTCAATGCAGTGCCCGACTACCACCTTATACATTCAAATGCTCCTCTGCTGTTCACCTAATTAGTTTTCTGCAATTTAATGTTAGTGTTTCTAGGTTCAAGTTTAATATTTTGATAATTTTCATGAGGTCATTTGAATGCAGTCTCTCATGATATCATGTGATGTGGTCAAAATCTGGTATTGTTTAAAGTCACCGTGTAGGTCTTAGTGTACTCAACAGGACCTGGGGGCGTTTTCATAACTCTACACTCCTGTTAGGTTTTCCACTAATTTCCCACGGTTTATAATAAACTTACCAGGAGTACAGCTTTAACATAAATATGTTGTAGGACAGAAGTTAATTTATTTCAATCTATGTTGTTTTACATTTTTAATAATAGGACAAATTAAAATAGCTGAAAAACAATTAGATGAACAGCAGATTAGCATTTGAAGGCAAAAGGGAGAAACTGCAGAACTACACACTTAAAAGAAAAGGCAACCCACTGGCTCAGCATGTTGATGTGCTAGCATGCTGTGCCTGAGAGCAGTAGGATACAGGTTTATCCTCAGGATTCCATGTACAATAAGTGCTTGATCTTAAACAGGCCATCTGGTTGAGGGAGGGGGGTTGCAAAGGAGAGGAAGAGTTCTGCCAAGAGTGGAGGCAAGGAGATGGATGATTAAATGATAGGGCAAGACACTCTTGCACATCTCCAATCAGCCAGTCCAAAAGGGGCTTTGCCAAAGATTTGGGAGCAGGTTGTCCTTTCTTATTCACTTGGGCCTACATTGTTTCATGGCTGTGTATGTATGCATTTGCTTGTGTATGCATATGCATGTGTGTGTGTGACAGTGTGTGTAAAAATGTAACTTGCAAAATATATTGAAACAAAAAGCAGGACCACAGGAAAAATTACCCTTAAACCATTTGTGTTGCACAAAATGACAAAAGGATTCCTTAGAAATGAATGAGGGAAATTTTGGCTTTCCAAATACCATATACTTAAGGAGGATATACATTTGGTAAGTATATGCTTACATATAATAGTCTGTACTATGTAAAATAGCATGGCAATATTCTTCAGTATTTGAATTCCAGCCACATATACCCAGTAACTCATACTTAGAGAAATTATAGATAATAGTTTTTATCAATCTTACGCTTCCCAGTTCCCCTCCTTTCCAACTGTATTTACATTGGAGTCTGTGAGTCTGATTTTCAAACATTTTGTGGTGAGGCAATTTACAACTTATAAATGGGATACACACTGGTCACAGTTTAGCCTTTTAACTTTTCCCTGCTGTGATTTTTTTTAAAAGCTATGTAAGTTGTGACATTCTAAAAGGATTGGGCAGTTTGATATTTGAGGCATGAATGCATCAACTTTTTAATTTTTAGCCCTCTGGATGTGACAAATCTCTTACTACAGTTGAAAACAAAAGCATACTACACTGAATTCTTTAATAGATTTTGTCTGTCAATTACCCATACCTTTTCACTTGGAGCCCCCCTCTCACTTGACCAGGATGCCCCTCTATGTCCTAGAGCTGAATTGGAGTGCACAATGTACTTTGCAAAATGTCATACCTTGAGATTCCAAATTGCAGCTACTGTATCTTGATATATAGCACCTTCCTTCCTGATGTAGTTGATAGAAATATTGCAGGAAACATAGCTCTCCAGCAATATTCTCAGCATTCATATGATCTACATGGGAATTAACTTTCACCATACAGAATTACACCACGTGATATTGTAAATTATTAGAAAAGAATAATTGCTGCTTATGATATGACTTTTTGTTTTGGATCCAATTTTCTCTCCTCCTTTCCTTTAGGAACGATTGCTGGGGTCCAGTTCCACAGCTGTCAGCAGTCATCTGGCACCTCACCCAAGTATCCTTTCTCCATTGAGTGCTGGCAGGCTATTAGACCACATAGGCAGCACTGCTGAGCCCAATTCTGTCTTAACCTAGCGTCCACATGCATGCCCTTTCCAGCAGAGGTCATTAGATAGCAGTAAGGAGCCCTGGCTGAATTCTTCCCCTCCCCAAGTCCAGGAGCAGTGAATTGCGGTACCCTAAGTGCACCTTGGCTGACATCAACTAAGCTTGGCAATTGAACCTTGACCTTCTGGTATATTGGGATTAATATCACACTGGGTTAGGCTATCAGGGGAACTCATGAAGTGACATTTTTACTCCTGAGTAACCTTGGAATTGATTATAAAATTCCCAGTGCATATCCGTGAAGTTCGAAAATGTTCCTGTTTAAAAATGGTATAAAACCAATTTGAAAAAAAAATGAATTTAGTAGTTATTTTATACAAGAAAACAGCACTATCCAGTCACTAAATACCTTGGATCATTTTTCTGCAAAGGTGCTATATAAATACAAGTTGTTATTAGCAGACAATACCTATATCTGAAGGATCAAATTTAATGGTGTGCTTTTTTTGTCAAATGTTTTGCTTAGTTTAGTGAACACACCTCATTGTTTATCATCAAAAGCAAAATACAGCAGATGCTGGAAATCTGCGTTCAGCCTCTGCAAAGTAGAGTACTGCTCGCCAAACAACAAAAGTGCTGGAAATACTCAGCAGGTCAGGCAGCATCTGTGGACAGAGAAACAGAGTTAACGTATCAGGTCGATGACCTTTGTATGAAGTCATCCATACGTTGAACAATAGTGCTGCCAGGTTTACCGTGCAAGGTTTATTTGTGGTGGTTGAGTGGCGAATGTAGGGGCGATCCCTAGCGGTCTGGTATGGTGGTGAGGTGATGGTGAGGAAATTGCATTTAGAATCATGGACTGTCCATTAGAGAGGGTGCATCCAGGCCCTACCACTTTAGGTGGATGAGGGGTGTATTACTTGTCAGTCTAGTGGGGATAGTTTGCAATTTTTTTAAATTGGGAAACCGAAGATGAAAAGTGTAAGGAGAAAAAAATAAAGTAAATTAAGAAGAGGTTAGCTGATACCAAGGTCAGGTTTTAAAAGTCTGTACACTATAGGAGGAAGGGAAAGTTGAGTTACGTAAAGTGTTCCACAGTTTTGAGGTCCTGGAAAAGAATGAGTTAGAGTCGGAGATTTTGTGACAGGTTTGGATTTCAACATGGCAAAAATGCAGGAAGGAGGGACACTCTGTGCAATACTCTTTGACGAGGTGGCAGGGCTAATTTTCATCTCCGTTTTCGAATGGAAACAGGGTGCTGGTAGGCCGAAAATCATGACGCAGCACTCAATGCCCAATTCCCACTGACATCTGCCCTACTGCAATTTGGGACAGGCCAGGAAACAGTGGTGCAGAGATCCCACCCGAAACAGGCTAATTAAGTATGCAAATCAGGGTCCTTCATCACATGCAGATCCCGATGCAATTTTGGCGCATTCTGCACAGTAGAACTGAGCATTGAGCAGCTGAAACGGCCCTTAAAGGGATTGCTACAGGCCACTCCGAAAACAGGGCAAAAAAAGCTAGGGCCGCACAAAAAATCTTCCCAGACGCTTGATCCCCCCCACCCCCCCCACCCCGCTTCCCTGGATTGCCTTTCCCACCCCCCGTTAACATCCCAATTCTAGCTTGCCTGTGCAGAGACTGCTGGATTTCCCATCTCCCCAAACACCAAGCTCCTTATCAGCACTCCTTCAACACTGGCAGCCCGCCAAAAGTAGTCAATTGAGGCCTGACCATGAAAATATTTCGAGCCTCTTGCTGCTGCCATTGGGCAGATGGTGCTTTCGCTCTGCCCACCGTGTGCCCCCAGTGAGAAGTCTAGTCCAACAGCCTCCAGAGACTGGGCACTGGGCATAGTGGCACTGGGAAAGAATCATATCGACTCACCTGAATTCTGAAAAGAATAAAGCATGGAGAAATGAAGGGAGGAGAAAGGGAAGGTGCAGCATTTTAGTAGGATAGTAACAGGGTCATGAAAAAAGTACATTTAAACATTTCAAATGAATTTATATTTTTATACCAATTTTTATAAAGACATCTATATGTTGAACAATATCGCTGTCCAGGTTTATTTAGGATAAAAACAACATATGTTAATTATCAGAAGGCATAAAACTGCTATGTACATGCACATATGCAAAACAACATTTTTGTTTTTTAAAGAGAACCCTTCAGGAAACTTGAGGTCTCCCACCAGTTACCCACTGCTATTAGCATCTGGAATGGTAAAGGAAAAATTATTTGTTGCTGGAAATGTTGAGAAATTAAGGTTACCCTATATTTAATCACAAACCTGTATCTAATCCGACTGCAACTGTAATTTCCTCAGCGCTCTCTGTATTTTTACTGTAATACTACTCTAAGAAAAACATCTATTAATACTTCATGAGTGACCACCCACCTGGCTTTGCTACTTTCTCATACACGGCTGACTAGCTCATAGATTGCAGTTAAAACATTTACAATCCTTATTCCCTACATTTAAAACACTGGATTTGTAAATCCTTTTGGCCTACTCTGATATGCATTCTGAAGTGGTGATTCCAAGACTTGATTTTTGAGCAGGGAAGTTTACCTTTGAGATCCAGCCATAATTTAGACAGATTGCTTTCTTACCCATCCCCAGGTTTTTCCGACAGTTGTAATTTATTACTTTTTTTGTTATGATGACATTACCCACCCTTTATGAGCCTTTGTATACAAAAGCCATGATGACTTTATAGGTGTTCTTACAGCATGACTGCACACCAGATCAGCTCCTATCCAGCTCAACTTCATAAAAAATATACAGGAACTCTGAGGAAAATAATAAAATAAATTACTTCCAGATGCCTTGCTTTACATAACACTGGGATCTTTGCAACCTCCCACCTACCCTTGGAATGCATTACTAGAGTTAATTTGTATATACTTAATATTCTGTAACAAGAGTTTGGCTTTATAGACAGCAAATATACGTTTTGGATTAAGACACATGTTTTGTTGTTTTTGGGCTGGACCTAGTTAATTAATTTCTGTTTTCCTGTGCGGATCTAATGACATTTTTATTTCTAGACATTGTACCTACTTCATTTCTCGGAATCATCTTTTTTATTGAGAGTGTACATTTTAGACTCAGAGGCAGCAGAATATGACTGGTGAGATATTAATCCTTTTCCATCTTCTTGCAATCATCTTGTCAAATGACTCCAAATAAACTGACATCCAGCTTCTCTACCTGATTCACGTAAGCAATGCCAATTTATGTACTGTCAAATAATTCAGCCCATTGTGGGTAAGAGCAAGGCTACAGTTTGCTGTGGTCTGGTTGATGCAAGCTCCTTGGATCACAATATTCACTGGACTAATAAATTTCTAATGTTAATTGTGCTACCTGCATTTTGTATTATTGTTTTTCATACTATTGTTCATATTATTGTATACAATCACTTAAATTTGTGAATGTTAAAAACATAATGTGATAAGTTAGAGGACCAGAAGGTCTTATGGTGCAAGTAGCAAAATCTTTTGCAAGGCTATTAAACTTATGGGGGTAAAGGATTGTTCTGGCCATGAAGTGTAGTGACATTGGCCCCGATATCAGCATGGAGGCGGGATGGCAGCGGGTGGGGGGGGGGGAGGGGTGATTGGGTGGGTAACCCGCCGAATAAAAAATGTCCGTTTTCCACGCGATCGTGAGTCAATTGGAGCCACTTAACATGGCTTCCAGTTTTGCCGTCCGATAGCTGCGCAGCGGGTGGACTGCGCACCCGCATCACAGGCTGTCAACTGGAGGAGCTCTATTTAAAGAGGCAGTCCTCCAATGGCTGCTCCTGGAGCAAACACCCACACACCCACAATGAAGCAGCACAGGGGAAAGGCTGCTCCAAGATTTAACAATGCCTCACTCCAGGTGCTACTGGATGGGGTGAGGAGGAGGGATGCCTTCTACCCAGCGGACGGGAGGAAGTGGCCTACCTCTGCCACCAAGACGGCATGGCTCGAGGTGGGAGAGGAGGTCACCAGTGGCAGCAACATCTCCCGTACCTGGATCCAGTGCAGGAAGCGCTTCAATGACCTAACTAGGTCAGCCAAAGTGAGTACACTTATTGATTCTCCTACACTCCATCTTCCACATCACCGCCCCCACCCCCCGACTCATTCGGCACTGCCAACACTATTCTATCACATCACTCCCCACAACCACTTAAGGCTCATCCTCAACTTACCTGCACTTCCTCAGCACTTCCTCACCTCCCCAGTACTCACCCCACCACTACCACTCAACCCAATCCTCATACAATGTCATGGCTCTGCCTCATACTCACCCTCTGATGCATCTCTTTCACAGTCAGCTGCACCCAAACCAATGAATTCTTCGGTTGGCCATGTCACCATCACTCTCTCATGCATCTGTACTTTCTCCCCTTATAGGAGAAGAAAGCCCACAATGCATGGGAGAGGGCGAGTACCGGAGGTGGGCTGCAACAAATCGTCGTCCTTACAGACGCGGCGCAGGAGGCCCTGGGGCTCAGCAGAACCCTCGAGTGCCTCTCCATCGGGGGCGCTGAGACTGGCACCCAGCAAACATCTGGTGACAGAACTTTAACATTCAGCACACACAATATGAATTGATGTTAACGTGCCTTGCCATCTACAATACCTCAGTATGCTCATCGCAACATGACACATCTGTGATCAAGCTTAATATTGCCTTCTGTTCTCTTACAGGGCCTTTTTGTTAAATTTACATTAAATATTATTATTGTCACCACTAGTGAACACAGGTGAACAGCGGGCAGCAGGCACATGAGAACAACACCACCTGCATGTTCCCCTCCAAGCCACACACCATCCCGACTTGGAAATATATCGCTGTTCCTTCATCGTCGCTGGGTCAAAATCCTGGAACTCCCTTCCTAACAGCACTGTGGGAGAAACTTCACCACACGGACTGCAGCGGTTCAAGAAGGCGGCTCACCACTACCTTCTCAAGGGCAATTAGGGATGGACAATAAATGCCAGCGTCACCAGCGACGCCCACATCCCATGAACGAATATATATATATAAAAAAAACCACTACTGCCACATCTTGACCATTCTTGACTGGCTCCTGTAATAGGACCCTTTCATGAGGTTCACCATGAACGCTGACACTTGATGCCACCCATTGGGTCACTCTACAGTGGGTGTATGTGTAATTGCAGGACTGTTTTGTGCAGGGAGGGGTGGGAGGGGTGGTGCTGGTGTGGGCATTCCTCTATCCAGGTGGTTGGAGGGCTGGACTCTTCACTCTGTCTGATGTTAGGAGAACCGTTCACATATCAGTTCTGACTCCCCAAACATTTGCACCATCTGCAAGGCACAAGTCAGGAGTGTGATGGAATACTCTCCCTTGCCTGGATGAGTGCAGCTCCAACAACACGCAAGAAGCTCAACACCATCCAAGACAAAGCAGCCCACTTGATTGGCACCCCATCCACCACCCTAAACATTCACTTCCTTCACCACCGGCGCACAGTGGCTGCAGTGTGTACCATCCACAGGATGCACTGCAGCAACTCGCCAAGGCTTCTTCAACAGCACCTCCCAAACCCGCAGCCTCTACCACCTAGAAGGACAAGGGCAGCAGGCACATGGGAATAACACTACCTGCATGTTCCCCTCCAAGTCACACACCATCCCGATTTGTAAATATATCGCCGTTCCTTCATCATCACTGGAACAAAATCCTGGAACTCCCTACCTAACAGCACTGTGGGAGAACCTTCACCACATGGACTGTAACGGTTCAAGAAGGCGGCTCACCACCACTTTCTCAAGGACAATTAGGGATTAACAATAAATGCTGGCCTTGCCAGCGACATCCACATCCCATGAACGAATAAAAAAAAAGTGACTCCCTGGCCTCACGAGCAACCAGGTGAGCCACTGCTCTGCCCACGGGTTGCTCCTCCTCCTCCGCCTCCTCGTCCTCAATGTGGGTGGCAGATGTGGATGGGGCCTCCTCAAGCGGCACCCCTCTCTGTTGTGCCATGTTGTACAGGGCACAGCACATGACTATAATGCGTCCCACTCTGTCTGGTGTGTATTGAAGCGCTCCCTCAGAACGATCAAGGCACCTGAAGCGTATCTTGAGCAGGCCTGTAGCATGCTCAATTGTAGACCTGGTGGCGATGTGGCTGTCCTTATATCTTTGCTGTTGCTTGGTAATGGGGTTCCTCAGAGGTGTCATGAGCCACGTGTGCAGGGGATATCCCTTGTCCGCAAGGAGGAGCCTTTAAGGGTGTTCGGTGCATGGAAGAGGGGCGGGATGTTGGATTCCTGGACGATGAAGGAATCGTGGCAGCTACCAGGGAATCTGGCGCACACGTGAAGGAATCTCTTGCGGTGAGCTGAGTGTTGATGGAGTGATACCCCTTCCTGTTGATGAACAGTCCTGGCTCATGTGGAGGTGCTCGTATTACTATATGGGTGCAATCGATTACACCCTGCACCTGTGGGAAGCCAGCCACAGAGCGGAATCCCACCCCCCTCTCCGTCTGGATGAGGTCATCCATGGGGAAGTTGTCATAGTGCGAGACCCTGCGAAACAAGCCGTCAGTGCCCTGCCTCATGCACCTGTGTGCAGACGACTGAGAGACCCTGACGATGTCCCCTGTGGCACCCTGGAATGATCTGGAAGCGAAGTAGTTGAGGGCAGCCGTGACTTTGACAGAGACAGGTAAGGAGATGCTGCTCGGCCCAGCCGGGAGCAGCTCAGCTTGAAGGAGGCTGCAGATGTCTGCAACTACCTGGCGACTGACTCTGAGCCTCCGTATGCACTGTTCCTCAGAGAGGTCCAGGAAGCTGAGCTTTGGTCTGTGGACCCTGTTGCGAGGGTAGTGCCTCCTGCGATGTTGCTCTCTCTGTTGTTGTCCTCTGTGCTCTTGTGCAAGTTTCTGTGGCGCAGCACTGTGTTGTGGAGCTCCAGGTGGCAGAGGTGGACGCCGTGCCTAGCGAGGCTGGTGATGATGCTCATCCTCAGATGTAGTGGTGAATGCGGCCATGGCACCCCCTATCCTGACAATGTGAGTTTGAGGGGGTCCGCAAAGTAGTTAAAAATGTTTAATTAGCAGGGTTTTGGGAGGAAAGTAAGAATTTTGAGTGAAAACACAAAGGTCAAACTTTGTCTGAAGTGACAGAGTGCCCTGCTGCAAAAAATGACATTTTCTCCCCATCTGTCAAATAAGCATTTGCATCTCCCACTGGCTGCTGGCTGAAACACGTCTGTTGCAACAGGGAGTGTTCCCACAGTACGGGAAACAGGCTGAGGGTGCTTCAAAATCGCACCCCTGCCAAAATGTGGAGACAATTAAGTAGTTCAAGTATTTCCACTAGCTCAACAAGTATGCAAAGTATCATCCCGCCGGCTTTAACTGCCGGTGGGACAAACGCATTCAGGAGGTGCGCGCGCTCCCGGATGCGTCAATGGGGAACCCGGAAGTCAGCGAGTTGGAGCCGGGCTCCGAACCCGCTCGGGATTTCCGTGATTTTCGAAGCCCCCCCCCCCCCCCCACCCCCAATGCACCTACACCTTCACCCAAAGATCGAGCCCATTCTCAGTGCGTTCATGAAGATTTTCTCTGGTTAATATTTCTAGCAGAATCATAAATACATTTAAAAAAAACATGTTTATGACGTTGCCACTTATAGCGACTGGAGGAACTCTTTCCCCTAACTTGTCTTTATGCTCACAGACTTTAATTTTAGTGAGATGGATTAAACAGTACTGTGCCTCCCAATGCTGCCCCAGCTTCTTCTGAAACTTGGAACGTGGTCTGTGAAAGCACATACATTTGTATGTACTCTGCTTGTTCAATAGCACTCTATACCTTGGAGGAAGCCAGAGCACCAAATGTATGTGGTCTGATTCACAATCAAGTTTACTGGCACTAGTCCACCAGACTCCAGGGTTTGGATATGCATCGGTAAGTTGATAGATTGATCTGTATGTGCCGCACCACCACCAACACAACAACTTGAATTTATATAACATCTTTAACGTAGTAAAATAGCCCAAGGCGCCTCATAAAGGCACAATCAATAAAATTGGATGCCAAGCCAAAGAAGAAGCAGGGTGAGAAGTGGGTTTTAAGCAAGCTTTTAATGGAGGAGTGGGAGGGGGAGGGTTTTAAGGGGGGATTCCCAGAGTATGTCTGGACGGCTGTAGGCATGGTCGCCAATGGTGGGGTGAAGGGAGGGTGAGTTGTACAACAGGTCAGAGTCAGAGGCATAGAGAGTTTGGGGGTGAATTGTGGGTCTGGAGGAGGGTACAGGGATAGGGAGGGATAAAGCCATGGCAAGATTTAAACACGAGGATGAGAATTTTAAATTTGAGGCATTAGGAGACCCGGAACCAATGTAGGTCAGTGATAATAGGGGTGATGGGTGGGCAGGGTTTGCTCCTGGATAGGATATGGGCAGCAGAGTTTTGGAAGTTTATAGATGGTGGTGGATGGGAGGCTGACCAGGAAAAACCCTCAAATTTAAAATTCTCATCCTTGTGTTTAAATCCCTCCATGGTCTCACCCTTTATTATCCCTGCAACCACCTTCAGCCCTACAAACCCCCCCTCCAAACTCTCTGATCCTCTAGCTTCAGCCTATTGTGCATTCCACCACCTTTCACCCCACAATTGGTGGCCATGCTTTCACCCACTCTCCAGAACTCCCTTCCTAAATCTCTCTGCATCTTCACCCTCCCCTCCTCCTTTAAGACCTTAAACACCACCTCTTTGACCAAGTTTTTGGTCACCCCTCCTAATTCACCCTTCCTTGGCTCAGCGTCCATTTTCCTTACACATCTGTGAAGCGCCTTGACTAAAGACACTACATAAATGCAGGTTGTTGCTGTTGAAGATTGAATTTAGCTATATCTGAGCTCTTGGGTTCAGCAGTGTCCGTACCTGTAAAAATAACTGATGACACATGGGTGGAGGAAAAAGTAGTGAAATTGAAACTTGTACATTTTCCAAGATTTTACTTTGACACACGGGTTGGGGTGGGGGAGGGGAGGGCAACATTTTAGACCTAATTTAAGAACATCGAAATGTATAAAGCCTACTTCTCCCAGGAAGCTAGGTGCAATTCATATGTTTACAGACTCTTCCCAATTTATTTGATCAACTCAGTGAGATGGATAACACTTCCAAAAGGAGAAAACTCTGAGTCATTTCCCCCTGACCCCCAAAGGCTATTGCACAAAATCTTCAGGATATCAATCTAAAGTTACCATCTAATCTATTCAACCCATGGGTCTAAGTATTCATACATGCTTTGACTCAAATGCTAACCTGTTAATGTTTCACAAGGAAAAAAAATCTTTTTTTCACCGACACTGGAGGTTGACAGTATCAACGAGTCTGATCAGTGGGAAGGCAGGACTGAAGCTCTCTGAATCAATCAGATTGGTTGGAGGGTGGAACTGGTGCATGTTAGAACCAGTCAAATCAATTAGAGGATCTGAGACTTTCAAAATTAATCAGCGTTACATTTTTCCACTATTGGTGGCACATAAACTTGAGGCAGAATAATGAGCTGATAGTGTCTGTGAGTTGCAGTTACTGGTGTACTTATTTAGTATTTTTCTCCAAGGAGAAAATATCTGCTAAAATGCATCTTTTAAAATCTTATATTCCTAATAGTGAAGCATGCCTAGCTATTGTTTTATCTTCTTTGACATCAAGGCAGCACTTGCCGAGTGTGGCACCAAGAAGCCCTAATAAAATTGAAGTCAATGGGAATCAGGGGGAAAACTCTCCAGTGGCTGGAGTCATACCTAGCACAAAGGAAGATGGTAGTGGTTGTTGGAGGCCAATTATCTCAGCCCCAGGACATTGCTGCAGGAGTTCCTCAGGGCAGTGTCCTAGGCCCAACCATCTTCAGCTGCTTCATCTATGACCTTCCCTTCATTATAAGGTCAGAAATGGGGATGTTCGCTGATGATTGCACAGTGTTCAGTTCCATTTGCAACCCCTCAAATAATGAAGCAGTCCGTGTCCGCATGCAGCAAGACCTGGATAACATCCAGGCTTGGGCTGATAAGTGGCAAGTAACATTCGTGCCAGACAAGTGCCAGGCAATGACCATCTCCAACAAGAGAGAGTCTAACCACCTCCCCTTGACATTCAACAGCATTACCATCGCCGAATCCCCCACCATCAACATCCTGGGGGTCACCATTGACCAGAAACTTAACTGGACCAGCCATATAAATACTGTGGCTACAAAAGCAGGTCAGAGGCTGGGTATTCTGCAGCGAGTGACTCACCTCCTGACTCCCCAAAGCCTTTCCACCATCTACAAGGCACAAGTCAGGAGTGTGATGGAATACTCTCCACTTGCCTGGATGAGTGCAGCTCCAACAACACTCAAGAAGCTCGACACCATACAGGACAAAGCAGCCCGCTGGATTGGCACCCCATCCACCACCCTAAACATTCACTCCCTTCACCACCGGCGCACTGTGGCTGCAGTGTGTACCATCCACAGGATGCACTGCAGCAACTTGCCAAGGCTTCTTCGACAGCACCTCCCAAACCCGCGACCTCTACCACCTAGAAGGACAAGGCAGCAGGCACATGGGAACAACACCACCTGCACGTTCCCCTCCAAGTCACACACCATCCTGACTTGGAAATATATCGCTATTCCTTCATCGTTGCTGGGTCAAAATCCTGGAACTCCCTTCCTAACAGCACTGTGAGAGAACCTTCACCACACGGACTGCAGCGGTTCAAGAAGGCGGCTCACCACCACCTTCTCAAGGGCAATTAGGGATGGGCAATAAATGCTGGCCTCACCAGCGATGCCCACAT